>NW_028277035.1:72839300-73140100 GCF_059951505.1 Python bivittatus
ATGTATTCACAGATATTTGTTATATATTTATCCATAAATATGTTAAACCAGCAAGGGAGTGTCTCACATCTTTATCTTGCTCCCTACTGTTGACTTATTTTCTAAGACTTCCATTAATTCTTATGCACACTTTATTTCCATTATATACCACTTTTATTGCACTCACCAACCAACCTTCAATTCCATCTTCATGCAAACATTCTACAATTCAAGCCTATTTACTTTACCACATAGTTTACTTCAATCACTAAATGTGCAATAAACCCTCTCACATTCATATATTACTTCATAACCTGTTGAAGAGCCCAAATCTGGACTGCATACCCTCTCTTGGAATTGAATAGATCCAGCAAGAGTGGGCTGATCTGAAGGCCTATTGTAGTTGTATTCTCAGGCAAAAGAGGGAGTCAATATGAGGAATTCACATCATTCTTTTCAGCAAAGGCACCCATATGTCTTTTGAATAGTAAGTACTCTAGTGTAAGGGTTGATGATAGGGAAGTAAAATCAGCAACACTTCTTTCAGTTTGCAGGTTTAAGGGGTAGTTTTGTGGAGAAATAAGAGTAGCTCCCTACTTATTTCACAGAAAATATCTGTGGTTAAGGGAGGTGATCAATGGTGGCTGGTGGATGAGAACATGGGCATCTAGGTTTGGGGAATGTGTATCAAAATCCAGACAAAAAAGTCCCTGACCCCTTGCAGATGCCCTGGTAAAATTGTTCCAAAGATAATTAATCCTGAGGAGCCTTGTTATTTAGAAACTGAAACCAAAAGGAAAAGCAAAATATCTATTTTAAATGTTAAACAGAAGAGATGACATAAACAGAATACTTGTCTGAGAGGACAGCCTGTGCTTGTCTCCCACAAAGGTCATCAGCCACCCTTAACCATCCCTCACCAGCAGATAAAAATGTTAATGAGAACATAAGAAGAGCGGGAGAGATTAAAGTTTGACGTGGACTGGGAAATAAAGTTATCACAATAGAGAAAACAGAACAAAGAAGAGAAGTAGAGAAACAGCTCATGGCATTAAGATAAGATAAAGATAGGAACAGATGAAATAAAATAGAATTTAGGATATGGAAATACCTGAACATTCAAGAAATGCTAAATTACTACATTTCTGTACATGTCTATATAAGAGAGTAAATCAATAGTGTAAGATGAATTGTGAAAAACAAACTAGAAGATGTAACAAATAAGAAAACACATTCCTGTTTATGTAAGCCCTAAGTTTACTTTGTATATCATTTGTAATAAAGCCTTATTTCCTAATAAAAACTATTCAGCTAGAAGCTAAAAGAGAACCTTTGACTTCTTGACTACTTCTGAAATATGTCAGCTGCTATAATCTGATCTGGGCAAATTCCATCTGAATCCTCATAACTTTCTAGAGGAATAATAATGTTGTGAATCTTCAAGAATTCCTGGATAACTTCCTTTCTGTTTTGGGTAAATTGAGGGGCAGGGAGAGGCACATTGTTTTTGGGGGAATTCTCCTTGGCAGAATCACTTTATTTTTGTTCTGTACTGTAATTGTTCTATTGTTCTTTTCCTTGGCAAGCAATTTGTCAAAAAAGCTACATGTTCTGACTTATCCATTCTTCATAAGGAACTTACAGCACAAACTTGTACCTGTCTACCCAGACATAAGCCCCATGGACATCAATAAGATTTACTCCCAGGTAAGTATATCTATAAAATTGCAGACTTAGGCACTTGCGGGTTTCTTTTAAAAGAAAGTGCCGTGGCTGCCACCAAAAAGAAGTTTGAGTTAAGGGCAAGCTGAAAATCAATACCTCTTTTCTCTTCTGGGATGGCTTTTCTCTGTCTTAAATCTTTAAATTGCTCAGGTTGAAGGTTACCAAAGTCTTATTGGTTATGAAGTGCAAAATTTACAAACTTTCAACTTTCTTTCCCTTATTGTCTTGGTTTTTCCATATATGTGTGTGTGTGTGTGTGTCTGTCATAGATCTACTATTGTAATCTTCTGTGTTATTTCAACAAAGTCCTACATAATGATGCATTGCATTGCAATCCACATTTATAGCTTTATAATTTTCTTTATCGCTATAACGGTGATCAAATCAGTTCTTTGAGAGCCAAATGAGGTGTGACATTAATTGTGCCAGGGCAATTAATATTCTCATATTAATATTTGACATATTAATAGTATTGACAGAAGACTGTTTTGAACTGTGAATGATGCTGTGTAGAAAAATCCAACTATTAAGGTTATAGAAAACTTTGGAGGGATGCTGTTTTTTTGTTTTAGTTTTTTTTAATAATTCTTCAGGCAAGCACCCCATTTAAGCTCCTGCACAAAGCAACAGGCCTCGTTTCTAACAGAAGCACTGGAAGAAGCTTCTGCCTATGCACTACACATTTGAACTGTGGCCAGAGTTTCATATACAAGGTACCTTGATGTTGTACCAGGCCTGGCAAAGGCTCCCCTCACCAGAAACTTGATCCCTGAAAAAACTTTGGTGCCATGGCACAGTAAGATAAGTAGACTTTACAATAGATATGAAAGAAGTAAAATATGTGCAGAAGATCAGCATGCTGTAGAACATGTGATTCAAGTCCTACATGTGTGGATATGTCAGACCCAGGATTTTGATCCTCATCCTTCTTCTTTCACTTTTTGATTCCTAACCATTCTCTTCCTAGCTTTGAAGGTCCCACATTTACACAGTAGTTCTGTCAGACCTATAGTTTCCACCTTGCCCGCTTCAGTCTTTATACTTGCCAAGGCAAATAATGTCAGTTTGTTACCTTCATGAGAAGAATCACATTGTCTCTACAACACAAAGCTCCTAATTGAGAAAAATCCAATTGTTCTGAATAGGCTCTCTATTTCTCTTCCTGCTCTTTTCTGCTGCTTTTACACATATTTCAAAGTGTAATTCCCAATAATGTATCTATCGTAGCAATAACTATGGAGAAATTTTATTTCAGACCTTGGTTGGAGGAAACCAGATCTCAGTGCCCATTGAGTAATAATGCCATTCACATTGGATGCCAACTTTTGCTGACATTGCTAGGGTGCCCTGACAACAGGGCTATACACGCAGCTCTCATATTTGGATTGCGCTTCAGCTTCTTCTGCATCTTTCTCTTCCACAAGCTGTTCAATTGGCTTGTTTGTATATCCTCAGAAATTCTCATCAGACTTGCTACTTTACTTGTGAAGGATAGGAAAGAAGTTGTACTGAGAGTCAGGGAATATTGAAAGGGGAATCGAGGGGTTTTATTCTGTGCATTAAAGACAGTGCCACCATGTTTTCCATCTTGCTGATCCATCTCTTTTTCCTATATAGGATGATGGATCAAAAGTTTTAAAGTGTATTTATTATTTATACCCTGTAATCACTGTGCACTTTGTGAAGCAATGGAAGAGATAGTTGCTGTAGCCAAGAGCCTGCATCTTAAAATTAGACAAGGAGTTCATAGAAATGAGAGGAAAAACTTTTTCAAGGTAATTTGGAGTTAGAATGCAGTTGCCCAGGAAGGAGAGAGAAATGCTAGAACTGCTTCAGGGAAAACATGGACTGGGAAGGCATTTATGAAACAAAAAGAACTGACATTGTTGCACAGTGTTTTGGACCTCCTGGCTTGCCATATTAAAACGTGCCTTCAGGAAAGTTGCTTTCATTTTCAAATTCAAGTATACTCAGCAATCAGTGGGATGGAGGTTTATTCTAAAAAGCCTTTTTGTTATTGAACACAATTCCAATTGATCTTGTACCATTTTAATAGCTTCCTCATTGTGATACATAATAGTTTAATTATTCTGGAAGAAGGTACTTGTTTCACCCATTGACTGGAAAAATGGAGATTAAGGTTTGCATATAATTTAGCATATTGAGGCCTTATGCCTAAGCTTCAGTTCCTTTGCGCCTCCCTTTGGCATGAGATGTTAAATCAGGAAACTTTTGACTATTATTTCCTGTTTGAATCAGGAAACTATGGTTATCAAAATTTGGAGTAAGCCAAGATATTCAGCCACAATTTAAAGTTTGTTTAAAATCTGGCTTGTTCTGAAGCTAGTAATTATATTTATCTGGCTTAGATGAATCATAAAACTGAAGTTAATTAGAAATGTTCAGGCAATCATGGCTTGCATCACAAACATTCATGCACAAGAATGCATTTTGGCTTCCTAAAATGAGACAGGATTATCTGAACTGGTTTACTGATGTATGGAGAAAATATAGCATTGTGTGACAAGAGGAGTGTAGACAGTGCTAAGAGGGAGAGAGAAGAGGATTAAATCAGCTGTTCTTCCATCTATCACTAAATCTTGATTTATTTTCATTGATGCCTCCACTAAAATGGCTTGCTAGTAGCTAAGATACATCCACATGGAGCACATGGACATAAGCTGTTCACAAAGAGTAAAATACACATTATTTTCTTTTCACGGAGAGATTTTGTGCATATTTTTCAGGAGGTTGAGTGAATGTACAAAGTGGCTAGGTCTTAATCTTGAGCAGCTCAAATACATAATCCCTAACATACATGGTTTTCCAACTTCATCCTCTTAGCAAATCAGAAGGGAAGTAGATTTTTGTTATGGTTTCTAATAGCCATAGCAACTGGGTTTCTTCCTCTGTCCCCACACTTTTCAGTTCATATCTCCTGTGGTTTTTAAAACCTCATTGAAAAGTGTAATAGAAAACAACCATTCCATACCATCCAACACAAAATGAAAATATCCTAGGCAAAAATGTGAGGAAAGACTTGAAATGAGAAGGAAAATATCTGAGAGGGCAAATTTGCTACTACAATTTATACGCCCCTATACTTTGTAATATATCACACACTTCACAACTTTATGCTCTGTAGGGTTCACATGGTTTACATCTGCTTCCTTGTCCTCCCAACCATTACATATTGTAATGACCCAGTTTTTCATTAATTCTCTAGTAGCTGTCTATGATATATTCATACCAGGAAACCTAGGAATGAATACTTTATATACTTTACTATGTGGGTCACTCCAGAAATGTATAACGCGGCTCATTCAGGGGCTATTTTAAATTAAATGAACAATGAGAGATCTGAGCATCAAATGGAAATGTTTTATTATAGATTGTTGCTCCAAGGAAAATTAAAACATTTGAAATAATTTTAATATATAGTTCCTTTGAGTAGGTTCCTGTAAGTTTACAGTCCCTTTGCAATTTTTCTATCAATCATTTGTTCTCTAAAATAAATAAAACTAACCATGTCTCTTTACTATGCTGTCTACATTAAACAACTGTACCTGATTCCAATGCAGGGCATTTCCAAACAACAATTCTTCCATTCCTCAATACCACATAGCCAGTCTGAAGGCACCCTACAAGTGTCTTCACTTCTGTTGACCAAGAAATGCAGATAATAGACAAAGAATAGCATGAGCTAATTTCCATGTGTGTGTGTGTCAGTGTGTGTGTTTTATTAAAGATTTTTTTTAAAAAAAGGAAGATAAAAACTAATACAAACTAATATAAAGTAAGACAAAGAAAACAAAAAGAAAGAAACCAAAGAGAAAGCTAAAAGTGCAAGAAAGGGGAAAAAAGGGCAAAAGAAAAATAGAAAAGAAAGAAAAAAAGATAAAAAGAAGTAGCTTCCAATTCTCTTTACAACAGTTATAAGTACACTTATAAATTTACCTCTTACTCTATGGTACAACGTAATTCTCTTCTTTCTATAATTTATCCTATCTAATCATCAAAACCATAAATCATAAGTTCATTTTTTTTTCCTGTTTCACAAAAAAAGTCCATAAGGGATTTCCAGTCAGTAATAAACCTAGATATTGTCTTTTCTCAGATCAAAGAAGTCAAGTTAGCCATCCCGGCAAGTTCCATCATCTTCGCCAACCATTCCTCCACTGTGGGTAGTGCCAAATCTTCCATCTTTGGGCATACAATAATCTCACTGCAGTTTTCATGTACAAAAACGAAGTTCTCCAATGTACATTCTTTTGGGATGCTGACTGTCCCTCAATCCCAAAAGAAAAACCTCTGGTCTCAGTTTTGTATATTAATCTTTAAAATCCTCGAATCAGTGTATGTATTTGTTTCCAGTATTTTCTAGCTTTTATACACCTCCACCAAACATGATAAAATGTCCTTTCTTGTTCACAATTAGCATTCTCTCTCCAACTTGGGAAAAAAAATGTAATTCCAACAATACTCCATCCAAGCTACAGCAGATCATAGACACAACAAAAATTTGTTAATTACAAAAAATTATTAACTCCTGCCCTACTCCCTCCCCAAAATAAATTAATATTAATATTATTGCAACCTCCCCATTCTAGATTTCTAGTACATATTTTGTTCATTGTTTAATTGGCTGAAGAAGAATTATAATAAGTTGCCCTAAAGAATAACTATAAAAAATACCAATTTACCACCCCTCTGTTGCAATTCAGTGCAGCTCTCTTCATAGACTTGTGTTAAAAAAAAAAAAACACCTGCAAGTAGTGCTAATGAAAAGCATTTTTGCAACCAAATGCTTTTCACAATAGTTAGTGGGAATGAAACCACTGTTTTATGTTGCTGCACCGGCTAGATGGGAGGAGAGAAGGAGAATACCAGAAGTGGGGAATTGCATTCAAAATAGTGCAAAATTCTCATGGGTAAGTCTCCTTAATTGTGCAAATTCACTAGCTATCCCTGGCCAGTTGCTATAACTCCATTCAGATGTTTGCCTGAAGACATGGAGAAAGTACTGCAAGTACACATCTTCATATGATATGAGACCATCTAAGGCATGATCTGGTATCCTGGATTGTGCTAATAGCCATATTCTCACGCAGACAAACATACAGCTCCAGTTCAAACCTCCCATCTGAATGTGTGAAGATTGGAAGGAGAAGGGCCTTGTATCCCATTCCTACTTTGTGCTCTTCTGATATTCAGGCAAGAGTCTGAATTAAGGTTATCTCTTCAACTTACTTTGCAGAATTGTTACTAAGATAACATAGGAGGGAAAATATAATGAATACTGCCCTGAACTTCAGGATGAAAGCAGGATACAAATACAACAAATAATGAAATAATGTATACAGTATGCCTATCTAAAGCTGTACACATTATCATGCAAATTTCCCCTAATACACAGACTTTTAACAAGCATTTTCCCCACATTTATTGATTGTCATCAAGATGCTTTTGACTCCTAGCATCCAGATAAATAGATTCTCTCACAAAATGTTAATAATTTTTACATTTTTTTTTTTACTTGAGATTTACTATCTCAATATTCAGAAAAGTACCAATTCTGAAATAACTACATTTCAGTTTGCACCAAAGCTCAGAAAGCATGGGTTTAGTGAAGTTACATTAAAATGCAAACCATTTTCCTAATACTGATATCCAAGGACCTAATGAAAGATATTTATATTGTTTTGCAGGTTTAAACTTTTGTCCCACCTTTGGTGCATTGAACAAAAACACCAAATGGCTTATGAAAGGTTTTCTAATAGCATCCAAAAGTATACCAGTATTTCTGGAAAAAAATCCTTTGAAAGATGTTGAGTTCACACAAATTTAATCAGTCTTTCCTGACAGGAGATCATTGTAAGAAGGAGCATGTTGAGAAATGCCCCTTAGGTGGGAAGTTTTCCTTTTCTAAGAAGAGAACAAAAAGCCTTGGACACAAAGGATTGTGTAAAAAATGATAGTGAAACATAATCTGATGCCCTTAAGTTGAAAAAGAAAATAGCTATAGCTATTATCTCCTTATTAGGGATGCACAAATTCTTTTTCAACTAAGTTTTCTGCTTTCCTTTTCCTCACATAAACTCTAATAATGTTGAGATTTTTAACAGAACTAGATCAATTGCTCTGGCATCCCTGATATTTTATCTTCATGTCCTTTACCCAAAATCATTCTAAAATCTCAGATCCATTTTGTGGCTTCTGATTTAATCATTGAATTTATTATATTTCTAGGTATTTGTGAAAATAGAATCAGTTTGGTATAGTGGTTAAGGTGTCAGGCTAGAAACTGGGAGACTGTGAGTTCTAGTCCCACCTTAGGCACAAAGCCAGCTGGGAGACCTTGGGCCAGTCTCTCTCAATATAGAGCAGTGTTTCTCAAACTTGGCAACTTTGAGATATGTGCACTTCAACTCCCAGAATTCCTCAGCCAGCAGAATTCCCCATGGCTGGCTGGGGAATTCTGGGAGTTGAAGTCCACACGTCTTAAAGTTGCCAAGTTTGAGAAACACTGGTACAGAATCTGCAGGACAAGTGTAATAGGTGGCCACTGGTAAATACTTATGAGTACCAAGGCCACTGCATTTTGCATCAACTGAAGCTTCTGGGTGGTCTTTAAAAGTAGTCCAGTGTAGAGGATATTGCAGTAGACTAGATGAGTAGATGAGGTCCTATAGTCAGGACCGTCCATCCCAAGTAAGACTGCCACTGGTATACCAGCCAAAGATTAGGAAGGCCATCAAACTGTAGACCTGTTCCTTCAAGGACAATGTATCACCACCCAGAGATAAAATGGGACATAGAGGAACACTGATGTACAAAACTGACTTCATCTTGCTAGGGCTCAATTTAAACCTGTTCTCTTCCAGTCAGGCCCACAGAACCTCCAGGTACCATAACAAGACTTTGACAGTAACTGGGATTGCAATAGACAGTGGAGTACAATCTGCTGGATCGTGAACTGCTGGATACCTCCCTGGCAGTTAAATGTAGATGTTAAATAATGGGGAGAGAGAATCAATCCCTGTAGCACCCCATAAGGGAGCAGCCACTGTGCCAATCTCTCCCTCCCCTTCAACCACCATCAACTGGAACCAACCACTGAGAAAGGAGTGGTACCACTGTAAAACAGTGCTTCCAATATTCATTCCCCACAGTCAGTCCAGAAGGATACCATCGTTGATGGTACTAAAAACCACCGAGAGTTCCAAAGGGGCAGGGCATTAAATGTCCCAGCACAGGTCATCAACCAGAGCAACCAATGCTGTCTCTTTCCCATACCTGGTTGTCTGAACACTGACTGATATGGACACAGACAATCTGCTTTTTCTAGGGCAGTCTGCAGTTGGTCCCAAGCCACCATCTCAACAACCTTCATCAAAAGGAAATGTAGGAGACCTCAGGCAGTATTATCAAATACCTCCAGATCCAGGGAGGACCTCTTAAACCAACCAGTGCCTCCTTAAGGGCTGTCTATCACAAGTTCTTTTTTAAACTGTACCCAATTAGATTGACCCAGACTCAAAAGTTCCACGAAAGCACTGGACCTTGGACAGGTGGTTTTTTTATATCTCCCTAAAAAAGCTTGGGGAGATGTTTTTTATTATATATATATATATATATATAAGCCAAGATACAAAAGTGAAATATGAAACTTACAAGTATATATGTGAGTGTTTTCTATATTCTATCCTATTGCTATTATTTCTATATTACTATGCTAATTACTATTACTATAACAATAACAATTACTATACTCTATTACTATTCATTTACTACTACTATTAAAGTACCTCCTCTCTACTGCACTCTATAGCAATACTATTATGTAGCAATGTTTTCTTCTTACAAGCACTGTTCTGCCTTAATTCCTCTCTAGAATTTCTTCTGCTTTTTTCTTCTCTGATACTGGCCAGCATTTAGAGTACTTGCAACTTTCCACGTTGTGCTTTTATACTTGCACTTTTCCTTGCTCTGCAGCTATACTTCTTTTCCTCTGGACTATCCAATCTCTGTGAAGGAAACACACCTTCTTTTATTTGGCTGCTTTACTCTGTTTGCTGGTGGCTGCAGAGCTTCCAAAACACACGTTTCCTCCATTCTCCTCTCACACCTGTTTCAAGGTGGCAGCGTTATTGGCAATTCTGCTGACCAGAGTTGAACATCCTCCCCCCCCAAGTGAGGTTAGCCCCATCCCTGTTAGCCTTTCAGAAGGCCCTGAAGACGTGTTTTTTTCAACAGCCTTGGGGATTCCTTGGGGAGCCTGCAAGGTTGTTGTATTATGCACAGTGGGATGTTCTTCTCTCACAAGCTTGCTTTTATTCATTTCAAACTGTTTTTATGGTTGTGACATTGTTTTAATTATTGGTTGTACGGCACCCAGGGTCATGTTTAGTGTGATGGGTGGCTATATAAATGTAGTAAATAAATAAATAAATAAATAAATAAATAAATAAAGTTGCTAGTCGGGGAATGGTAGTCTTAATTAGAGCTGCATAAGGTAGAGAAGCAGAAGCTTAACAAAGAGTGCTATCCTCATGTAAGTATTTCTTTTTTACATCTTTTTAAAAGAAAAATAGCCTAGATCAGAAGGTGAGTTTTAATACTGAGTAAATTGCAAAGAAAGCAGAATGGATTCATTCAGGGCTACTTCAGGCAGGGTTTCAGCTATACACTAAATGCCATCAATTTTGGTCACAAAGCCTTGTAAAAATCTGCGGTTTTCCAGTGCAGAGTAATCTTATAGAGAGGAGGAGGAAATTGTGGTTGAGATTTTGCTACTTAAACTCTCCCAGGGGAATATTATACCTCCTCCATGTGGTAATATTTTTCTTTATTTCCCCTGATATTGGCATCAGTGAGAGAAAAAAAATAGATGAAAAAAGAAAATAGCCAGTCCATTCCACAAAACATTCTAAAAAAGATTGGACTTTTAAGGGGGGAGCTCATAGAATCACATGGATACCTGTCCTTCCCAGGTCTTGCTTCTTGCTTCTTGCTTCCATCACCATTGAAGAAGCTTCTATGTATGAACTTTTTTGGTGTCCCCAAAGCTTCATGTAAGTCTTATAGCCTCTCAACCACCCTGATGGGGAACATAAAGAAACAAAACAAAACAAAACAAAACAAAACAAAACCATGCTCTTTTCTTTGAAAAAAAAATTAAAAAATTAAAAAATGAGTTCAACTGAAACCTAACATATTAAGTTTCAATAAATTCAATTCCCTTATTCTCTGCAATCAGCACCTTGGCACATTATTTCCTTCTAGCTGAAAATGCACAAACAATATTATCGTTCCAATTACAGAATACACACACACACACACACATATACATACACACACACACACACACACACACACACACATACACAGTTCATTATTTTGCCCCACTTAGATGCCTAATGCCTACACCCTATTTTTATTTAAATATGATGATGAAGCCTACTATGTAAGCACAAATAAATGAACAAATCTGAGTGTGTGACTCTGAAAGAAACAGACTTTCCTGTGAAATAATGAGTATATGTATTTCTGTTACCATTGTACAACTGGGAAGCTCAGATGGATTTAAATTTTGAGTTCTGTGTGCCTGCTTTCTTTTCATCCTCCTTTTCACTATTCATTCATTTTGTAACTGAAAAAAAGAAAAGATCCAAATACATACAGAATGTATGCGTTCAGTTTTGTCATGTTAATACAATAATTCAAAGGTTGCATGTCTCTGTATGTGACCTTATATATGAAATTCTTAAATGTACTTGGCAATTTTTTTTTTTTACTTCTTAACAAAAAAGTATGAAAGCGCTTGAATAGAAATTATGCCAATTAATTTGCTCTATCTATTTTATAAACTAAATTGGAAAAGATTATATAAATTGTTCCTATCTATTATTCACTAAATTTAGTTTTAATTGCAATCATTTATTGCCAGCAGAGAGAGAGAGAGAGAGAGAGAGAGAAGATGAGTCCCAAATCAAACATTTTTTTTTTCTCATTTCATTCTGAGGGGATTTAAAAAAAAAGAAAATTATGCTGAATGTTCACTAAAGCCACTGATAGTTTCTGCAACTACATTTCCTGATTCCTCTATTCTTTCCAGATAACTTTTGTTCTATTAAAACAAAACAAGGGTCTTCTGACACCTTCAAGTCAATGGGCATAAGCTTTTGCTCATTTCATCATGAACATGGACTATTCTTATACAAAAGGACTAGACATAGACCAGCAATTTGAAGGAATGCTTCATCTCACTGAAGATGAGGATGAGAAACACCTCCCCCTTTCCACACGTAGGTGGGGTGCAGCTGCTTTGTTCTGACAACTGGAACTTTTAGCATGCAATGAGGCACAATGGAGGGAAGACAGCCGATGGGGACAGACTGGTTCTGCCGCACTTCTTTGGTGAGCTGGAGTGCCTTCATGGCCTGACGCAAAGTAGCTCATGGATGTGGTGCTTGTGGCAAGATGGTGCCACCCTGCTATTGTCATTCTGATAAAAGCAGCAAGATGCTGCTAAAGGGCTTTGTCAAAGCAGAGTGCACTGTTTCACACACCCCTAATACACACCCAGAATTCAGAAGTGGAAAAAATTAAACAGGAGAATTAGTTTTAAATTTGAAAAGTGAGACAAGGAAAGAATTCTCCCAGCAAGGGCTATAGAAGTCCAGGAGGACCTTCCTGGAAAATGTATTCATCCCAAGGAGATGTGAGCAAAAAAACCAGGTTTTCTGCATTGTACTATGGAGCAGAGTCAGAAATGAATTCAACTGCCCAAAGCAGATAGCATTATACAAACAGTCGGGCCTTGATTAAATCCTGAAGTGACTTAAAACATATGTCTGGAAGTTACCCAAGTGACTAGCAGTAGTTCATTATTCGGTCTGATTCTTCTGGAAGTACTATATTAAGAATTGAATGGCACATCCTTTGTATTATTGAGCTACTGTTCCTGTTCATTACTGATGCCAGCAGTTCAGGGCCAGGTAGGATTTAGATGAGAAATTATCTCGCAGCCCTCATGTGTTGGTGGAGTAAAGGTAGAGTCTCAGTTTAGCACAAAGATAAATTAATTTCCTTTGTGTTCAGAACTGATTCATTGCAGCATTTCATTCTTGCTTTCCCTTGATTGCTGTGTAAACAGCCCCCTTTGATAGCTGTTATGCTATCTCAAGTGTTGATAGGAGATGCTGTTCAGTAAGAATATAATTGTTTGTGATCCAGTGGCAAATACCTGGCTTATCCCAATCATTAGTTATTGACTCTGGCATCCTGCTGAAGGGCCTTGAATGCTGCACAGTGTAGCTTCATGATTAAGAATATATCACCCAAATTGGAGTATGGGCTGGCTTCCCTGTGGTCTAAAGTGTCCTGCTCTGCGTGGACCAAGGACAGTCTTTCAAGAGTATTCAGGTTATTAAGCAGCCCTAGTTTGTTTTTGAGCATTTGAGAGAGAGAGAGAGAGAGAGAGAGAATATCAACGTAGTTACAGAATAATCTCTAAATTATTTTATTCTAATTTAATCTATCATGAATTAATTTAGCAAGACAGGTTTGCTTGGGTAACATTTAGACCTTACAGAGAACATTTTGAAGATTTTACTATGTTTTTTGAGAGTTGATGACAGTTTGCTAAATTATACATATGAAATACAACGTGTTAGTTGACATATATTTAAAACTCTGTACTATTAAGTGAAACTTATAGCTACAAGTCTCACTTGATAGTGCAGAGTTTTAAATATATATTTGACTCTCTCGGTTATATTTTGTTTTGTTTTGTTTGATTTCCTTCACAGTTCAGGCTGCAGAAGTGCAATATTTTGAGAGATAGCAATAGTGACTTTACACCGTTGCTGTGAAACACAGCAAACAATTCAAAATATCACAAAGGAAGTAGCGGAGTGTGATCTATACTCTTTCTGATGTTGCTGACAAATTAGAATGATGCGGTAAGTGTGCAATTAGATGTAATTTGCTTATGTAATTGAGCAGAATTAAAAAAAGATCAATATCCAATCTATGCCAAGTATGAAAAGCAATTAGTTTAATTGATGGGGAAAAAGCACTTTTCTATCACTTAATTACAATGAAATGGCCTACTATTCAGACAGACCAGGATTATTAATAGTACATGAATAGTTTAATTCTATAAATTAACTTCACTTGGAAGCTAGTCATTTTTGATGTTTGCTTTTGGTAATTCCCATCTACTGTAGGTAAAGATAACATCATGTAGGTAACCTTTTCCCCCCCCTCATTTGTTCATTAGCTGTTTTAAATTAGTATTGAAAGGCAATGGGCTTGTGTTTAAATTTTTTTTTTAAAAAAAATATTGCTTTAATATGAAAGGGACAAAAAAAGAAAACAAAAAAGAGGAGAAACAGAAAAGAAACAGCAAAGAAATAGCAAAGGGTGTTATGCTACATATGGACAAATTATTTGGCCTGATATTTAAATACATGATTAAACGGACCGTATGAAATAATATTGATCAGTTTTTCCATTAAGTTGATAGAGAGTCTGTTCACAAACTGAAATCAAACGTGTCTCAGTAATCCAGGATTGTATCTTCCCATCATTTTAACATCTTTTTTTTAACAACTCCCTCCCCCGCAGTGGTTGATAAATTTGTAATTCTTCCTATGGTAGTAAGTTAATGCTTTCAGTGTATAGTTCAGAAGTGCATTCACATATTAAAACTGTATTGATGTTTATAAGACCATATTAACAAACTTACATATATTAAACCAAGATGGGACAAGGGTGAGACAAAGGATATTGTTGTTGTGTGTTACCAGCTTGGTATATTATAATTTTTTTTTCTTGAATGGTTTAATGGTAATTTTATGTATATAAGCCACCCAGAGTCTTATTATTAGGGTGAAACAGAAATGTGTGCAAAATATATAAATAAGTGTGTCCGTGTATGTGTATTATTTGGAAGAATTACTTATTTCTTGTTCCAGTACAAATTTTGAGTATTCGTTTATTAAAATCTAGCAAATTTTAAATTTCCACATACATGTAATATCCTAAATTAAGACACACACAGACATACAAATAAACTTAACTTGATAAAGGATGTGAGTTTCTTGTAAAAAAAAGCAATTTTGAGCTTTAAGTTGTCCAGTTTAAAAAACATCTGCCTCTTGGAGGGATGTCTAAGGCCTTTTGAAAAAACCATGAAAACAATAGGCTTAAAACAACTAAAATTGTGTGTGTGTGTGTGTTTGCGTGCATGTGCACATGCATATGTGTATCATAAGAAAAGTGTTTTTAAAAAATTACAAAGAGGAAAAAAAGAAGATATATACAGGTTGTATCAAAGTTGGGTGTCAAAGGTCATGCGTCAAAAGAGTAAGGAAGTGCTTAGAAGAAAATGGCAGGCAATTCAAACATTTAATGTAATTCATATAATAAATTGTCTATGGGGTCTGCCTTTTGGTACACCATGTATACACATACAGACATCTATACATGGATTTATTATGGGGTAGAATTTGGTGTCTTCTCTTAGTGACCACATAGATAGATTTTCTCCAGGATGATCTTCGGGTCTTCCAACAGTACGTCCATTGCTGCAGTAATTGAGTCCATCCATCTCACTGCTAGTCATCTCTTCTTCTCTTTTCTTCCATCTTTTCAGGGCTGGATTAAGGCTAACTGATGCACAGAGCCAACAATGGTGCCCCTTGGCCCTTCCACTGCATAACTGACAAGACATCAAGACTCAGTAAGTGCTGAAAACTGGCAGTGAAAGAGTTAAGGGCATGACAGCTGGGGGGGGAAGCCCTGTGGTGCTCCCCTACCCTTGGTGCCCTAAGCATGTGCTTATTTTGTTCAACAGTTCATTGAGGGTTGCATTCTTCCCAGCATCATAGACTTCTCAGGAGAGCTAAGTCTTCACATTGTCCACAATATGATAATTTGGCCCTGGTCTTTTGTACCATGAGTAAGAACTCTGGATTTATTTATTCTATGATCCATTCAGTTATTTTCTTGGTTTTCAATGGGATTCTTGTATTTATCCAGGATTTGTGGATGAGATATACTTAAAGGATGGGATGGGATGGAATAGGATCTCTACCCTTCAGCCAAAACTGCCAATTCCCCCTCTATAAAGTATGTGTGTGTATGTGTGTAGTGTGTGTGTCTGTGTATGTGTGTGTCTGTGTGTCTGTGTATAAAGAGACTGCCATGCCTTTATTTCAAAGAATCCCATGATAGTAAACTTCTGAGCAGCAGCTGGATCATAAAACCTTTCATGTCTGTATCTATGTATGAACTGAAAAGCTTTAGAAAATGAGGAAAATTCATCCATTTTTGTTTAGCCGCCTGATTTATTTAATAACTTCTATTTCTGAATTATCTGTGGAAGAGGATCAGGAAAAAAAATATTATATTATTTGCTTTTCAAGGATTCCCACTTGCTGTGACAAATGTAAAGTATGGTCCTGTGAAATTTAAAGTTAAGCAAATTTAACCTTTCTATTTACAATATTCAAATTTAGCAACTATCGGATAATCTCAATGCTATAAAACACTAATTGAGTTGTAAAATGCAAGAAATGGTTTTTCAAAAAAAAAATCATCCTAAAATAAAATGACTTAGTCATAAACCTCTATTCAGAGACATTCAAAAAGTAGAAGAATGGAAAATCCAATTTTAAAAAAGTGGGGGAATAAGAAGCTGATAATAGAAATCATCAGCCAAAAATGCATTAAAAAGTTCCAGCTACAGTTAACAAGCTAGGTTTCAATTTTCAAATTAAAATGCACAGTTCTGAGAACAGAGCTTTGGGAGAAAAAGAACCAGGCAAATTATATTAAAAATTATTTAAAATCAGGGCTGTTTTAGCCTTTCCTACCTTATGGAATATAGGATGCTGCCATAAAGTGAATCAGACCTTTGTTCCACTTCATCTGAAATTGTTGACTTGACAGTGACCTGACTGACTTATTAGCTAAGCCATAAAATGCTTGCTTGATTTTGTCTTAGCATGCGAAGTAAAACCGCATTGTTACACTTAATATATCCTAGTTTAGGGCTCAGTGAGCGAACACAAGTAATTATGCAACAAACTGGCTAAGCAAGCAATGGTTTAACACAATATGTAAATCAAGCCATTAAGTGTCAGTGGAGTCTTTTTCATGGCCATGTTAATGGCTTCTTCCAGTCCCTAAGACAGCACCAAAATAAAGGTAGTTCTTTCAGACACCTGGCTTGGCCCACAGGAAATCTAGATTTTAAATGCTAGAATAAATACTATGGCTTACCACAAGGAAAAAAATACTTTTGCCATTGATGAATTAATTCATTACTGATGTTCAATAAGAGATTCAATGCATCTCCGTAGAGACTCAAGGTAGCAGTCTATGTGCAAGTCTGATCTTTTCCTTCAAAAAAAAAAAAAGTAATACTCATTATTCTGCACATGTAAACTAGGCCAAAGTTATATTAACTTGAAGCCAACTAAGCAACAATATGTAAACAGGCTAACTGCTCGTAGAAAATCCAGACACCTATGAATTCCCAACTTGTCCTTCTAGTAACACAGCCATTATATAGTCTTTGTGTGTGTGTGTGTGTGTGTGAATTCCAGATAAAGAATCACTGATCTGTAATCGGTCTTTGAAACACAAGTATCCAAGTGTTCTATGTCCTTCATCAACTTCTGATATCAGAGCATGAAGGTTTATTTGTTTGTTTGTTTGTTTATTTATTTAAATTTGTTAAGGATTAAGATGCTGTAGGATAATTTGTCTCTACAGGTGGCATTTTCAGGCTTCAGGAATAAAAGTTAAATGTCACAACAGGAAAGGATAACAATTAGAAAAGCTTGGATAAACAAATCAAATGGCTTTTCTAGTCCAATAAATACAGTCTGTCTATTTCTGTGTTCTCTTTTGAGGCAGAGCCTTTGCCTTGTGACTTTGGACATCAACAGCTCTCTGGCAACACTAAATAGCAAGGAAAACAATAGATAACAGTTATGACAGCACAATACATTGTTTCTGCACTGACAACACAATTCAACAAAGCATTAATGCACTGCCTGGCTCTTATTCATGCCTAGATGTCTACCAGTCAAATTACTTTTGGCTCCAGTGGGGGGTTGAATCAAATGGTGGTGTTAAAAACCAGTGTGTTTGTTCAGATGGGCAAAGAAAACTAAATCAAGCAGATTCTTGACTGTGTTATCTAGTAATTATGTCCATCAACTTGAGTGGATGGCATACGCATGGAGAGGACAACATGTGTAAGACGTGGAGCAGCACCAAATTTTGTCTCAATCAAAGTAAAGTTTTCATCTGGAGATGAGCCAGATATCAACTTATAAAGGAGTTTTACTGAAATTATTTGGGAAGAGAGGCACATCCATGAGTTTGGGGATAAAGTCCAGCTATGGACGCACACCAACATTTTAACTATGCCCAAACTTTAAAAAAACTAATATTAAAAACATTGGGGTAAAAATCTTTGCACATCACATGCAACATTGTGCAATGATACAAATTATGTCCTGTATATTATTTTGTGTCATGATATTAATAACATACATTATGTCATTCACACAATTGCATCAATGACATACTTGACATTACTGTGACTTCTAATAGATACCTATGAAGACAACACTAATGTAGCTTCAGAGGGGGTTGGCAGACTGCAGGATTAATTTTCCCTTTAACATATTATCTTAAGAGATTAATGAGAACTGCATAGCTTGTATTTTACAGGGAATATATAAAACTGTCTTTATGGATTAGCTGAAACACAGCACATACCTTTACTGCAGAATTCAAATGAGTGGGTATGTACTCTTTTTCAGCTACTAAACTGCACTTAGGCTTCTGACATATAAAGCAAAAGTATTAGACAGATGTTAAAGTAACCAATGCTTCAATTAGGAATTTGTAGAGGTGTTGCTGGATATTTAATGCAACTCATTAAAGTAGCTGTGTCTGTTTCAGGCTTGCAAAGTAACAACTTAAGGAGATAAAATAGGGAAAAAGTCTGTCCTCCTTATTTTTTTTTTTTAATTTCCTCCCCCTCCACTTCTGTGTTTTTGACCATGAAATTATAACAGTCTTTGTCCTGTATGAAACCGCTGTTCATACACTATCCTCTCTTCTTGCTCTGGGCTGTTACATCTACTAAGGTTTTAGTATACCAAATGATGGTGGATTGCACTTCACACCAATTCCAGTATATATAACAACAGCCCTGCTATATATAAACACAGCCAAGGCCCATCTTGGTCCAGCATTCTCAGTAGCCAACCAGATGCCTCAGGGCTGTTCACAAAGAAGAGACAAAGCCAAGCCCCTCTCCCCATTTGTTCCCCTTAAATTTCCATTTAGAGACAGGTTGCCCTCACCTGGAGACAACAGTGAGTTTTTCAAGATCAATAGCACTTGATAGACTATCCTCTCTGAATTTCTCAATCCATCCCTTTTTTAGTTGCCATAACCATGTCTTGTAGTAATGTATTCTACACGTTAATTTTGCATTTTTCTCTTCTAATGCTTCTTCATGGTATGCTACTATCGCCAAAGACTGGTGATAAACAAACTTGGGAAAAATGGTTCATGTATTATAAACATTATTGCCATCATTGGCACTTGGGGAAATGTGAATAGTTACTAGAATCAGTCAAGCAAACCACAAAAAGAAAAGGGCTTCTTAAGCAAAACAATCTTAGTTTCATGGCCAGAAAAAACTTGATAATACATGGTGTATATAGTTATTTTGAATTGTTTTATTGGAGGTATGATTTTCAAAATTAGGATTTAAATTGCAATGACCCAATATAGTTAAAATACATACTGCAAGTATTTCTAATTAAAGGTACAAACACACTCACACATACTTATTTGGGGTTTAATATTTGAACCCAAGCTTCTCTTAGGTTTTCTTACCTGGAGTTGTCTTTGAAAACAACCTGGAAACTAGTTGGTGCAATGCTCAGTGATCAGGCTGCTGGCAAGTAAGAATTGCTACTGTAACACAACACTTGCTTTATGGTTGTTACACTGGGTACCAATAGATTTTCAACCAACTGGTCTCTCCTCAGTGATGTCTATCCATCCTATTATTTCTGGCAGGAGAAATCCATCTGCAAGAGAGTGCCATCTGGCAAGGCCCAGGAAGAGAGCCTTTTCTGCTGCAGTACCTGCCCTCTGGAACATCATTCCTGCAGAGATTAGACTTGTCCTGACCCTTCTGGCCTTTTGCAAGGCATTAACATTTTGGTTTTGCCATCAAGCTTTGGGCCCTGGTGGTATAGGTAAACCTGTTTCTTGGTCATGTTTGTATTAAATATGAGATGACATGAGTGTTCTTGGCTGCTATGTTATTCTATGTTATTTATGTTGCTTTAAATTTTGTTTGTTTTTACTCTGTTTTGATTCTGTTTTTAATGGTTATCCATGCAGAGTCATGCATATGAGGTGGGTAGCCATATAGATGTATTGAATAAAGGCATAAATTCAAAGTACAAGTTTTGTTCTATAAAGCCCTTTATGATTTGTTTCCAGAGCACCTTAGAACCATCCATTTCCAACAAAGTTTCCACTCCTGTTCATGCTTCCAGGGAGGGGATGCATACAGCCCCATCTCCAAGAAAGTTCAAGAGATTACAATTCTGCTTTGTAATATCCCCAATGTAATGGAAAATGTTGCTCCTGGAAATTTGCCTGGCATAACATTTACTGGCTTTTCATAAGGCTGTCAGAATGATTTTGTGTTGGGATCAGTGGAATTTTTGGTTCCTTCCCCCCCCCCTTTTTTTTTTTGTTTATGGTGAAACTAGGCTGTCATGTTTATTTCTTATACTTTTCTATTTTGATATATTTATTACTGTAGTGTGCCATTTTGTTGATTGGTGGTGTGGTGTTTATTGTGATTCTCTTTTACAGAATTTCATTTTACAATTACTTTACTTACTAACCTTTCTGGAAATCCTTTAAAATATTTTTTTTTCAACAGTCCTGAGAATTGCCTGGTTGCATCTCATTTAACATTTTGATGTATTCTGCTATCATTGTCTTTTTATTTAGTTTCAATCTGGTTTTGTAAAATGTTTCAATTGTTAGTTTTATTGTACACTGCCCAGAGTCACTTTATGTAAGATAGGTGGCCATATAAATTTGATAAATAAGTAAATAAACCAACACACCACCTGGAATCTTGGGAGCTGTGCAGTATATAGTTATGTGGAGCAGAGACCCTTGTAAACAGAGAGGTGGGGAACTGACTAATGAGTAATAGAAAGCAATCACTGGACTCCCCAGAGATCTACAAAATCTGCTGAAGTCTATTCTTCCCAGACCCTTAAGTATTCAGGGTCAGGGGTTGTCATCAAAAACAGACTCTTTGGAGTGCCATCCATCCAACCAAGTACTTAAAGTAATCCTCAAAATAAAATATCAAACCAAGGAAGTAGATGGGTCTGGCAGCAGCAGTTTGAGGCTTGTTCTCCTTCTCTTGCACCAGCAGTCTCAATGTGCCCTCCAGCCACAGCTGTGAACATAGAGTCAATTCCTTACTTGGGAAGTCTCTGGCCCCTTCCTTCCCTCTAAGTAAGGCTTTCCAATATGAGAACCAGCTATCTTCTTTGCCTAGGCAATAAGCTAAGTCCTGGCCAGGCAGCACAGAAGGGCAGAGGAGTCCATTTCTACAGCCCTGATAAGGGTAATTCCAGCAGGCACTTCTTCCACAGGCTTCTCTTTGCCATCCTCTGATATCTGCCATCTCCCTCAACCTTCTTCGCCATCCCCCATACCTGCCCTTTTGGCAGAGCAGCCTTTATGCTTAGCAAGAACTGAGTCTGCAGGCACTTACTGCTGGGAGCTGGGACTTACTCAGAAGGAGGCTGGTGTTTTCCCTTCAGCACAATACGGCTGTAAACATATGAATAAGTAATTACCTTACAAACATTACTCTGAAAATGAAATTAAGGATTACAGATTTCTGGGCTGTCTTCAGACTTCATTTTTAACACTCATGGTATTGCCCCAGTAATCTATTTTACTGACACAACAGTTTAATTTGCTGCCTATTGTGGCTGATCAGACTGACTGGAGTAGACAGGCTGGTGCATAGCAACCATCAGATAACTTAGAAGTGACATAAAGAGTACCAATAATTACCAGTTTGATTCACTTCTTGCCTCTAATTATAGCAGCATGTACTTGCACCATCCCCTCTCAGTCCTGTTTTCCCACATCTTGGAAAGTTCAAGTGTGGTTTTACACATTAGGTAATGGGTGACTACAATCCCCAGAGACAAATACTGCATTTTGCCTGATGTTTATCATTATTCTACTTGACTATACCCATTTTACCAGTGTTCTACAGAAATAGGCTTATAATTAATGAGGGATTTATATTCCACAATGCAAGTAGTTACATAATGCATTTTCTCCTAATGATATGAATAAATGAATTGACCAACACCAATCTATTTTCTCTCACAGCAATTTGGAGCTCTTTCACATTATGCGATCTCCCCCCCCCCCCCGCCGCCCAATAAACTGCCATTGTCCTTACTCCCTTGGATTGTAATTCATTTGAGTCATACAAGCAAAACAATATGAATGATGATGAATACAGAATGGACTTTGCTTCTCTCTAAAATGATGCTCTGAACTCAGATCCTTTGCAGAAATAAATGCTCCAATCTTTTTTTTTTTTAACTTGTTCATTGTCTCCCAATAATTTGATAATTTGAGTTCTAAGTGTTCTTGGTTGCTAAAATTCCCATACCATTATTGTTATCCTATTGGCTAAATTCTAACAGAAGTATTTAAATCATTCAATGAATTTTCAGCAGGATAAGATATTCCCATCTGGCCTCATACTCTGAAATGAATGTCATGTCACATGCTAAATAATGAAAAATGTGTAGTAGGACTAAAGATATAAATCTCCTCCAGCAAGCTCTGTGGGGCTCCAATAATTCATGGAACTCAGTAGGCTGAATTCACACATAAATTAACAATTGTTTGAACAGGGCACAGATTGGAAACAAGGCCAGATTAAGAATCTGGATCGGCTATGCTTCCAAGATTGCATCCATTTAGATAGATGGGTACCTAAAGGTCTGCCACATATGGAGAAAATCTGCGTTTGAATCTGGAGATTTCCTAGTGCTGTCATGGAGACCATTAGAATCCAGTGGTGGTTGTGGTGTGTGTTAACTGGAGAAAAATGTGGTTGCTGGACACTTCAGATAATGAGTTTTGATGTTGCACAGTTCAGGCAGAGGTGAAGGCATGCAATCCATGTTTGCCTGAAATACCCCATCTTTTCCAGTCCTCAGGGTGAATGGAAAACCAGCCAACTAGCTGGACAGTGTAGTCCAGCTTCCCTCCTTCCCTCCTTCCTGCATTGCTTTCTTGTCCTTCACCACAGGTTCAACATCCTTAGAAAAAGCTTGTGCTGTTACACTGATGATATCTGGAAATTGGGGTTGATAAAGACAAAGCAGGGAAAAGACATGGTGGCATAAAGGTAGATTTAGGAAGATTTGGGCATGCAGTGGATAACAATGTGGCAGAGCTCATGACCTTCTGAGTGGTCATGCAAAAATTATGGAATGCTTTCCATTTTAAATTTGGTACTTTTAAGATCTTTCTTGGCTTTTGGTATACAGTCATCAATCTACTTTTTAGTGTGATTATTCTCATATCTCCTAGTAGCAATTCTTTTTTGGTGGTACTTATTCCCAGATTAAAAGAAGCAGAAAACAATATTATGTTCTGTTAAGAAATATCTTATACTTCATTTTAGACATGTTGTGTTTGAATAATATAGGATTCCCATTAATACAACTGGTATATAACATCCCATAATCTCATTTTTTTCTTTATTCCTTAGATTTGTAACATAATAATCATCAGCTACTTTAGTTCAAAGAATTGAAAAATGCATGTGTCATTCAGTTGCAAATAAGATGAAGTGAAATAGCAGACAAGGACAGGGTAAATACCTTGGGAAATATAATTAAAGTATGTGTGACAAGATGGTTTATTGTAAGAAAGAAACTTTGTAGTAGTTAAAATGCAAAGGCATGGCCTGGCAAATATAATGCTGCCACAGATTGATATGGAATGAATATCTGTAAATAAAAACAGATGGAAACTTATTGTTATTACTCACACTCTACAGTCTGTGGAGGGACCAAAACAGCTTTTAGAAATAAGTATATTGTACAATAATCTATTCAAAGATAGACATTCCGGGGGGGGGGGAGGGCACAGAGGGAGAAATGATGTCACACGTATGTCATTGTGCAAACAACATGAATTATATGCTCTATGTGATTTCCCATCAATTCTACCAAGACCTCAACTGATGAATTCAGGAGTACACCAAGGTTACATCCTTGTTCCTTGAAGGGGGAATGCAAGCCCAGCCAGAGCTGGAGACCTACTCAATTCCTACATCTGTGACCTGCCAATCTCCTCTGCCTCCATTTTGTCAAAATTTAACTTCTGTCTATTGATTCTCACTTCAGTCAGTTTTGACATTTAGCATTGGTTGAATACTTTCACTGTCTCTTTTGACTCTAATGGCAATGACAAATAGCATGTCATTGTTTTTTCTTAATTACCTCTTATAGCCAAATCTCTTTTCTTCTCCTTCTCCTCCTCTTCCTCCTTTTACACCAACATGCAACCATTTCAAAGTCTGAATGCTTTCATTGTGTACATATGCATAATTTGTTGATCTTTATATTGATCTTTATATTGAGCATACATTAGCATAAAATATATTTCCCTGTGACCCAGAGATATTGCCTATTTACTGTAAGAGATGGAAAAAGCCAAGCGGGACATCGAGGTGGGAAAGGGAAAGAGGTGGGATGCTATAAAATAATTGGGAACAAAAACCACTGAAGCAATAACAAAATATGCTTTGATTAAGGAAAAAGGAAAAGAATGTGGGTTAAAAGAATATGAAGAACCTACTGCTAAAAATATTACAGAAAAAAATGATATACCAGAACTATGATATATGCAAAAGAGGCTGTTGAAGAAGTGTTGCTGAAAAAAAAAAACTTGCAGCAAAAGCTGGATTAAATTTTTGTAGATGTCTGCCCAGCAGTGAATAAAAATCAGACTACCTTGCCTGGACTGACTGTTTGTTGGACTTATTATATCTCCGACTTCCAAGGTAGGAAGGAATATCAGAGACAAATTGAGATGTCGAATATTGAAGTTCTAGGCCTCACAGACAAATTAAACATGAACAGATCACCAAAGGATCTTAAAGAACTAAATACACTGTAAACTAATTTATTATTATTATTGGTTGCACAGTCAGCCAGATGTTTAGACTTGATTTGGCATTTTTATCCACCTATTGAGTCCTTCCCAAGGACCTGGGATAGGCAGATGTTGTTGTCTGATGGTGTTAAAGGTATTGTCGTAGGATATAAGCTGTTCCAAGTAAAGCTGCCTTTTGCAATTGATGGATGGTGATTTTGTCAATGCCAATGGTGTTCAAGTGGTACTCCAGATATTCTGGGATTGCACCCAAGGTACCTATTACTATTGGTACTACCTTTGCTTTCTTTTGCCACAGTCGTTCTATTTTTATTTGCAGGTCTTTGTATCTTGTTCTTTCTCTTCTATTTTGCTGTTACCAGGTATTGTAATGTCCACTATCCAAACTTTTTTGTCTTTCTTATCAACAATTGTTAAGTCTGGGGTGTTGTGTGGCAGGTACTTGTCTGTTGGAATTGCAAAAAGCCAAAAAGGTATCAGAGGACAAAGAAACTTACATCCCAGTTAACTCCAACCCAATACAGAAACTAGACAAACTGATCAAGAGAACCCATAACAACCTAAGAAAGGCCAGATCACAAAAGAGGAACAGTGGTGGATGAAAAGCAGTAGACCCATCCTCCCATGTTTCTGTGGATGACCAAAAATACACAAGCCTGACATACCTCTCTGACCAACTGTATCTTTACCAGGGACTCCAACATACAATATAGTAAAAGAACTGACAAAAAAAGTTTGGACATCTCACAGAGAAGAGTGAATATTCTATCAACTCCTCACTACAATGCCTCCAGAAAATCAAAGATGTACACATAAATGAAGATGAAATTATGATCTCGTTTGATGTCACAGCACTCTTTACGTCCATAAACCCAGAACTGGCAAAAGAGTCCATGGCAGCAGTACTACACAACACACCTGATCTAACCAAATACACCCAGATTGAAATACCCAGAATCATGGACCTCATCAGCCTCTGCCTCACTACCTATTTTCAATTTGATAGACAAATATACCAACAAATCAGAGACACACCCATGGGATTGCCACTATCAGGACTCATAGCAGAGATTGTAATGCAATGCCTAGAAACTCTAGCATTTCCACACATACAACCTAAAGTATAGATCCGGTATGTAGATGACACCTTTGTTATAATAAAAAAAGAACAACTAGAGAAGATACATGAAACCATCAACAACATCTTCAAAGGAATAAAATTCACCAGAGAGGAAAAAAATAACAACACGTTACCCTTCCTGGATATCCTCATCAGCAGAGGAAACAACAGCAAATTAGAAACCCAAGTCTATCGGATGACAACCCACACCAATTAAGTACCCCATTACCAAAGTAACAACCCAACCTCCCACAAGAGGAGCTGTGTAAGAACATTGTTCAAGTGAGCACAAATGCACTGCAGCAACCCAGAATAGCAGAAAAAGGAAACAGACCACCTATTCAACATCTTCCAACAAAATGGATATCCCCGCAACTTTATCAAAAGGTGCCTGACCACTCAATCTACTACAACACAACCAACACAAGCTGTGAAAAGGATCACACTGCCATACATCAGAAACATCTCAGAAACTACCAACAGACTATTACAACCACATGGCATCTCCGTAGCACACAAACCAACTAAAGCCCTCCAAAACATCTTAAGCAAACCAAAAGACCCAGTAGCCCAAGAAGAAAAAAACAGGAGTCATCTACAACAGACAGTGTAAGGACTGTAACAAATACTATGTAGGACAGACAGGCAGAAGGCTGGCAGAGCGCATCCATGAACACCAACTAGCAGTCAGAAGACATGGTGAAAACTCCTTAATCTCACAACACATGGACAGACTTAACCATAGTTTCAACTGGGAAACTGTCAGCATCTTAGACCAAGCTAAATCCAAAAATGCAAGGGAATTCCTGGAAGCTTGGTATTCAGACAAGGCAGCCATCAACAGGCACATAGAGATAAACAACATCTACACACTAGTCAAAAGAGAGTAGAAAAGAAAACAAAAGACCAGAACATCTCCTCACCAGCAATCATTACCCAGATAAGCAGAGATTAACACCAGGCACACAATCAAGCAGTAAACAATACCCAAATCAAGGAACTACAAGAGGAAAAAAATAAAACAAAACCCACACCCACACCAACAGTGGCAGGGCATGCCACAGTATATAAACAGAGAGCAAACCCCATCCCATTCAAGTACTGAAGATGTTACCTAGCTGGATAATGAAACATTTGCAAGAAAAGAACCAAGCCCAGAGAACCCCAAGGACTCCACTATTTGAATTCTAAAGCCCCAGAGCACTTTGGCTTCTTCATTTTCTGTTTCTTTGTCTGTTTTGTGGTCCCACCAGTTTTTGCTTGCAGGTAAATGGTATTTCTTGCAGATATAATAATGCACCATTGTTGCTACTTTGTCATGCCGTTGTTTGTAGTCAGTTTGTGAGATCTTCTTGCAGCAGCTAACTAGGTGGTCCACTGTTTCTTCAGCTTCTTTGCAGGGGCAACATTTGCTGTCTGTTGCTGTCTTCTCAATTCTGGCTTTGTATGCATTTGTCCTTAAGGCTTGGTCTTGCACACCAGAATTAGCCCCTGTGGCTCTTTCTTCAACTTTCCTGCTCTTAGCCATTGCCAGGTCTTGTTATTATCTGCTTTGCCTGCTAGTGTTTTGTGTACCTGTTGTTGTTGTTATTATTATCAGCCTTTGTACCTGAGAATGGTATTTTTCTTTACAAGAGGCAAATGAAGACTTGATGATACCTACAGATGCTTACAGAGATGTGTCTGTGCAGAATATTAGCTGAAAGAAGTAATGACAATCCTTGTGAACAGTATTTGCTCAGTATGTGTGTGTATTTGGGGTTCAGTGTGTGCTGAGGCATATACTGAAGGGCCTCTTAATAATTAACCGTAATATATAATATTAACAATAATAATCCCATTGTGGTACTGAAGTTCTGCAAGAGGAACTGAATTCTTAACATTTCTGAGTTGCATCTGCTTAATTTCTTCTGTGAATTATAAGTCCCAGTTCCCAAAAGTATGCACAGAGGAGGTTTACTAAAGGACAATAAACATATGTGGAAGGGTTCTAGATTAAAGAACATATGTGGAAGGGTTCTAGATTAAAGAATCTCTACCATATCTGCACTTTGAGATCAGTTTTTGTTTTCTGATTAGTGCTAAAAATTACCATCACATTTTAGCTTAAAGTAGTGCTAATGAAGCTTGCAGTTTTGCTGTAATGTGGAAAAGTCTATGTTAGTGTGAAGAGTTGATATACATGAATACATATATTGATACACAGAGTGGCACCAATCTTTGAAAAAATCTATTTTGATTGGTGTGGGAAAGTACTATTATAGAGCTTTCATCCCTTTGGTTTTTAGCTTACAATAACCAAGCGAGTTTATCTCCCATTTGGACAAAGTAATATGCCAGCCATTCAGTCCCATAGTTTATAAATTGGGTAACCAAAACCAAAAAGTTTAAAAACTCTGCCCCAAACTACATTTAGTAGGTTGGTTTATTAGTCTGCATTACAGCTTTGTTTTGTTTGTGTGTGTGTGTGTTTTAATAAATATTGTCATTCAAGATAAACTAATAGATCTTTTTGTTCTGGTTTCACCTGACTGGACCCATAGCTAAATTGTTCCACTTATTTTGGTTGGTCTACTCTCAGCAAAATGAAGTCTGCCTCAATCTAGTGATTATTTGACTGTTATTTAACTATTTGTGCATGTGTGGGTGTCTCTGTGTCTGTGTGTCTGTGTGTGTATTCCAAAGCACTTCACAGAAAATCAACAAGAACGACATGTCACCTGCCTAAAAATTTTCAAGTGATCAAATGAAAATAAAAAGGACAAGGAAGAGAAAACAAGCAGACTCAAAGATTGTTTCTGAATGTTTAGCAATTGTGATAATTTGGACAGCCAGAGTTGTTTAGTGATTAAAATGTTGGGCTAGGCCCAAGAAAAACCACATTCAAGTCTACTCTTAGCCATGGAAGTTAACTTTGGGCCCATCACTTTTTCTCAACCCAAACTATTCAAAGGATTGTTGTTGTAAGTGAAAAAAAAGAAAAAAAAAAGGAAGAGGGCATGCTATATATGCTGCCATCATCTTCTAGAGAAAAGGTAGGTTATAAATCTAAACAAATGAATAAATTATATTGACAGTTTGGAAATAGATGAGTCTTGATGGAGCTAGTTTCTCAGCATAAGTGATAGAATGGCCTAATCTCTTATTTCCTTATGTTACAGTCTGAATCTGAGTAATATGTGTAAGAAACTGCAAGGATGCCCAAATGATGGCATCTCTATAAGAATGTTACAGTATATACACTCCATCTTTCCTTAAGCTCTCAGAGCAGAGATATATAAGTGTTATATTATGTCATGCTCCCATGTACAGGATTTTATATGATTTCCACCACCATCTCCCCCTGGGGGTGAGGAGAGGAATTTCTCTATTTTTACACAGTATACAGTATATGTTGTGTAATATTTTCAGTTCCATCGACCACCAGAAGGCACCACATGACCACTTTCATCCTTACCAGGACCTCTTCAACATGGGTAGCCAGATGTTATTCTATGAGACTCAAACCCTCTCCTGAGAATTGAACTCACAGACCTTTGCACTTTAGATAACTATATATAGTGCACAGTGATGTCATCACATAAATTGTGTACTTGAATCCCAACTTCTCACTGTAACTGTAACTCTACATAATGATATCTTTATTCATATTTCATTGTTTTCCCCCCTCCCCCATACCCATAGATGTTGTTTGGAGCAAGATTCCTAAGGTTCTGAAAATAAAAATCTGATCTATCTCCTAAATCTTAGATTAAATTTAGATTGAAAAAACACAATGTTATCAGCACTTGAAGCCAAATATTTCTCTCCTGCATAATTTTATTACAAGTGGATACCCTGGAGGAAAGGTGTTAAATTAATGTAGCAAAATAAGAATAAGGATAGCAACATTGCACATGATCACATTGTTATACTACCTCAAATTCAGAAATGAAGGAAAGCAAAAGACCAATTCCTCGGTCACTGTACAAATACTTATTGTCATCAGGCCATACAAGAATACTGAATGTGTAGACTTTAGGACCTTTCTTCCCTGTCTGATCATCAAGAGTGTCCTTCAATACCTTATTCTGAAGAGATTGTGGTCCTGAGTAATCATGGAGTGAGCATACAGTATACCTAGGCCTGGCACTTGCAAGTTAATTATTTGCAGTTGCACATCCCAATTTACATCACACTCATAATCTACTTCTGTTTGGAACAGACACCCCCTGAGCCCATCGTTGATTCATTTTCCAAATTATTCTTTCCCTTGGCACTAATAGCATTTAATTCAAATTCTGCAAAATCAAATGAACCTATTTTCATTCATGAGAGTAGGTTGATGATGCTAAAAAACACCTATAAATATTTTGTATCTGGAAGGAGGGGTGGGAGGGGAGGTAATGAGCAAATGCCAGAGTGACAAAAAAGACTGATGTCACAAACAAATGCTGTGATTACAAAGGAAAAGAACATGTATTTGCAGGCTGGTAAACAGGGAATACAAGCTTGTAAAACTGCTTACATGGATTGTTCTTCACTGAGTCCTTTCAGGGGAGATAAATTGATAATTCTTATTATTGAAGAGCTGGCTCACTTTCTGAAAGGACATAGTGTCAGAGGGAGTGTTATCCCAACAATACCTTAACATAGGAATAAGAAGGAAATCTGAAAAGAGAGTGAATAGTTGGCCCTCACCTAATTTTGCTGTTTGAATGCAGTGGTATGGGGGAGTCCACAAGTGTGTGGTAGAAGAGGGGTGGGCAGTACCAGGACTGAAAAACAAAACATGGGTGAGAGGTCTACCAGAGATAAAAAATAGAAAAAGCAAAACCAAATACATTGTGCAAGCTCTGAAAAGAATGAACTCCACCAATGCAAGGTCTTCTTTCTTTTAAGAAGTACCTATTTCTCTGCAGGCTTCTTCTTCTTTTTTTTTAGCTTGTAGCTTTCAGAAACAGCTTTCAGAAACATATTCTCTTTCAGATGAATGTATTGCAAGAAATTGTGTTTTGTTCAGATAAAAGTAAAGAGATACTAAGTGGACTCTGTGCAAGGCTACAGTTCGTTTCAACTGATCTTGCAAACCTGTTCCCATAAAAATATTTGGCAGGCTTCCTTTATGTTCCTAAATAGAGTATTTTTGCTCTGCATAAACTACTGTAAAACAAGGCCAAAAGTAAAAAAAAAAAAAAAAAAAAAGCCAAGATGGTGGGCACAATGATGCAATTGAAGCTTTGTCCCTTTAGAAAGGCATGGAATGAAGTTTAAAAAGGAGAAAGGCTTCAAGCACAGTCACATCTGCCTTCTTTACTTTTTCTTTCTTTCTTTCTTTCTTTCTTTCTTTCTTTCTTTCTTTCTTTCTTTCTTTCTTTCTTTCTTTCTTTCTTTCTTTCTTCTCCACAGACATTCCTGAGCAAGGATTACCAATTTTTATGCCAGAAGGTGTTTTGGAACATTGAGAACATTTCTATGGGGATCAACTATTGGGATGGATCTATAAGTTGGTACTGAAATATAAGACAGAAACATAACAATAACAATAATAATAACAGGCACTACCTTGATGTGGTTGTTGTTGGGCTTGCATGCTCTGAGGAGAATGAGAGCTATGCCAGAGGTTCAACCATACTGGACAGGTCTCATCAGAGGAGCCAGACAAAGAATGTTTCTCCAATAAACAATATGGTGAGACATAACTTACAGAACGCTATACCGGATCAGTCATCACCCAGATCAACAAGGACCACACTAGGTGTTCTAGTTCCTGGACATCTGGTGACAAGGGGGCTGCAGGACTCAGGACTGTTGGCTGAGCAACCAGGGCCAGCAGCTGCAGGACTACTGGAAGAAAAGTTGTTTACCCATCCAAAAATACAAAGGCTGAAAACAAATAAATGATGATCTGCTATTACAAATCAAGTCCAACAAGAAGAGGGTATCTGAAAAGAATGCACCAGTTCTGGAAAGAACAACATCCAGAATCAGAAATAATAGAACAGAGGCTAGCAGATCAATGATGATTTAAAACATGAAATAAAGTATTCACAGAAGTAGAATTGGAAAAAAACTGCAAAGATCTACCCAGGGCAAAGAAATTGAAGCTTTGCCAGAAGTAGCTCAGACAGTAGAGCCTTCTCCTCAGAAAGAACAAAGCCCTCCAACTAAACAACAAGAGGAATTAAAACAAAGAATACCTGAGCATCTAGAACAGCACAAAAACAACTGAAAAAGGTTGTCTGCATTGAAGCTTGTTACAAAGAAACAGCTAGCACAAGTATTAAAAATGCCAGTACTGTAATATCAAATATAAGCACCAGCTCACTGCAAGAAACAAACTAACTAATGTACAGCACAGCTGCAGTTATAACTGAATACCTTGGATGCAAAATCAACAAACAAGAGGGGGAAAAAAGCCAAAGAGTCCACCATCAAAATGGAAGATCAGGTTGGAAAATAAGATCAGCATGCTAAGATCAGATGCAAGCAAGCTAGAACAGATAAAAGAAAAGAAGCTGAAGAACAAAAAGACCAAAGAATATTGCTATTCTGATCAAGAAATATCACCTACAAACAAGGAAGATCAAGGTAGCACTGGAAATAATAAAGCAGCAAATAACAGCCATAGCCAAAAAGATCAGCAGATATGAAGCTCAAATTGCACACTATAGGCAGAATCTCCAATTTCAGTCGAATCAGAAACATTTCTACCAATCCATCAATGGAGAGACTGCAATGAACCAGCCAACACCTGACAAAGAAGAAACAGTACAGTTCTGGGTGCAGCCATGGGGGAACCCAAAGAAATACAAAAAGAATGCAACTTGGATAAAGGAGCTAGATAAGAATACAAAAGAAGCTGAAATGAAAGAACTTGTTGTAACAGCAGAAAAGGTGGAGAAAAGGGCAAGGAAGTTCAAGAATACATTAGCACCAGGTGAAGATGAACTGCACTATTTTTGGTTGAAATATCTGAGTGGTCTACACCCACTCATTGACAAGCAGTTTAACAACATACTGCAAGGAGGTGAAATTGAAGATCGGTTAACATCTGGCCAAACCTACCTGACAATGAAAGATCCAACAAAAGGGGCAGCACCAGGCAACTACAGGCCAATTACTTGCTTGCCAACAACTTTCAAATTGCTAACTGGTGTGGTAGCTGATGCAGTCCAACAGCATCTAGGTGAAAACAAGCTCTTCCCATCTGAGCAGAAAGGAAACTACCCAAACAGGAGAGGGACAAAAGATCAGCTCCTAACTGACAAGATGATTTTGGAAAACTGCAAGAGAAGGAAGACCAACTTGAATGTAGCTTACATTGGTTACAAGAAGGCATTCGACTCCCTGCCACTTTACTGGATAATCAAGTGCCTAGAAATAACAGAAGTCAGTAGAAACATCAGAAACTTTGTGCAAAGATCAATGGCACAATGGAAGACACAGTTGCTGGTCAATGGTAATAGACTGGGAAAGGTTAATATCAAGAGAAGAATCATTAAAGGAGACTCACTATCACCATTACTGTTTGTCATTGCATTGATTCCTCTGTCAACAATACTGAAGAAGTCAGGCAATGGCTATCAAACATCAAAAACATCTGCCAGGCTATCCCACTTCCTTTACATGGACAATCTGAAGCTGAAGACTATTGGCACTGACAAAATCACCATCAGTCAACAGCTTTATTGGAACAGCTTACATCCTGCAATTATACCTTTAACACCATCAAACCATCAAACAACATCTGCCTATCCCAGGTCCTTGGGAAGGACTTGATAGGTGGACAAAAATGCCAAATCCAGTCTAAACATCTGGCTGACTGTGCAACCATCCATCATCATCATCATCATCATCATCATAAGAAGATTTAACTGTGGTTGAAAAGCAGAAAGTGTGGATAATTGATGTGGGAATACCAGGGGATAATAGAATAGAAGGCAAAGAATTAGAGAAGATCATAAAATATCAAGAAGCTGAAAACCAAAGTTGAAAGATTATGGCATAAACCCACAGTGGTTATTGGCACACTGTGCGCCATACCCAAAAAACTTTGGATGGCACTTAGGAAACACAAAAGTGATGAGGAAGCTCCCAAGAAGTTGGAAATTGCAGCCATGTGAGGTCCTTGCTTAATGATCCACACAGTCCTTGCTTAATGTCAGCAGCTGAGACTGTCAGGATTGCTGTCACTAAGCAATGCAGTCATGTGATGTTGTGCTTTATGACCGTGTTGTTTAGCAATGGCAATTCCAGACCTGTCGTAAGCTGAGGACTACCTGTAAAATGTTTGGTAGATAATATACCACCCAATCAATGATTAACAAGATGGACAAATCATACAATAACAAATGCTGCAAATATGTGGTGGTTATATATTTAAAAAAAAAAGTATTGGAAGGATACACACCAAAACATTCAGACAATTTAAAAAATAAAATTTGAATTGAAACCTTAAATATTTTACTAGGAATCAATCCGGACAGTATAAACGAAAAATATTGCAGTCTGCTAACAGATATGCAATCAGTGGCAAGAACCATTTTGGCACATTAAAAAAGTGAAATCCTCCCAACAATACAAGAACGCGAGACCAAAACTGGAAAACATGCAGCAATGGCAAAACTGACTATATATATTCATAAGAGAAGTTTAACTGAATTCAAGCAGGAATGGCTCCCTTACATACAATACATCACACAACAAGGCAGGTTTGGACATTTGGATTATGGTTTTTATGACAAAAAGTTAAGACATTAGTTAAAAAGTATCTGACAAAATGATTTAAATAAATATAAACAAAAATTTTCAATGTTTCAAGAAAAGTGCAAATGCTTAAGTAGTGATTAGTGGCTAGAGACAATGGAAGGGAAGGGAAAAATAAGCAATTAAAAGGTCCTCCTTTATGATATATTTTTTTAAGGTTTTACTTTTTTATTTTGTCACAGTATCTCATTTTTCTGTGTTTTTACTATGTTTTGTTATCAGCTTGAAGAATAATAAATAATAATAATAAAGTTTCATATTAGGAAAAAGGAGAGAATATTTCCATGGGAAACACAGCTACCGTGGTGGAGAACGGCATCGTCACTGATAGAATATTTGCCATGGTGGGTGTGGGCCGCCGTCTGAGAAAAAAGGCAAAAAGAAAAAATATGTACAGGTACAGAAGAGTCTAAAGATACTATGATATGCAGCCCATGGCTACTGTTTAAGGAATGTGAGATCATCATCATTAAACTAATATTACAAAGTAATATTTAAAAGAAAGTGTACTCTTGAACTAACAGATATACTGGTGTTCAGCCTGCTTTAAGCTTCGAAAAACAGCTGCTTAGCTAGTTTTTTAAAAAAATGGATAGACTGAAGAGATGGAAACAGGTCTATGACCGAAAACTGCCAATCTATCAAACATCTCTCTCAAGGATGTGTTTATGTCTTTTGTCTTGCACTTCTCTTCTTTAAATTCTTTGCATGAAAACAGGGACTTGGTTCCTTCCAGATTCATTGATTCCAGATGCTTATTCCCAAAGTAAACTCCAATCTTTTTCCTGCAGTTGGATAGAACTAAGCGATGGTGGTTATGGTGATGACAAGCAGGGTATCAGCTCCTGAAAAGGGCAAATTCCCCTGGAAATAAGACCTGGTTTGCATGCAAACTGTCTCTGCAATGAAATAAAAAGAAAAGAGAAGATAATATGAACTTTGCATATGTAAATGGATCCATCCATCAGTCCATCAGTCCATCAGTCCATCCATCCATCCATCCATCCATCCATCCATCCATCCATCCATCCATCCATCCATCCATCCATCCATCTAGCTAGCCACCTTTCTGCCTTTACTGATATGAATGCTGCCTTCCCCACAGTCATTCACCCTGTCTGATGTACAGATTAGTGGGAAGTACCCAGCCAGATAATTATCTAGCAGAAGCATTCATATTTGTGATATGCGAGCTCTGACAGTTTTATTAAAAAGAAACGCATAGGAAATTCCCTGCTGTTTTTTGTTTTGTTTTTTGTTTTGTTTTTTAAATATCTCGGCAGAGCTTTGTTAATAGCTCCTCGCACATTTCAGTTCAGCCCACGCAATGGCCTTTCCTTTGCTTTGTTTCCTTGATTGTGAAGGCTGCATTCATCCTGGGACTTTGTGATGTCAATGTGCAAACAAAGAACTTGAGGCTGAGTCCAGAATTCAGCAGGCTATGAGCTTATCCTTTATTCTATTCTCCCTTTTGTTTCTCTTCTTTTTCTTGCTTTCCCTTTTTCTTTGCCAAACAATAAAAACTAGGATAGGTTTCTCTCATCTTTTTGACATTAAATTCATTTCAGTCTCTATCTGCATCTGTGAACTTAGAAAAAAATATATGCATGAAAATTTCTATGCATATTATGCATATTTTTAATGTGCTGTGTGCAATTGGTTTTTGCAATCGGTACCTAATATAAAATTCATAGTTTCCCCTAATATATACAATTTTGTACATATTTTTTTCATTAAATGCACTTTATTTCGGGGTAGGACATTGCACAGGAAAATTATGAAAAACTTGGGTTTTGTGCAAGAATGCATTATGGGTTTTGTATTCTTTCAGGAGATACAAATTAGGCACATTCATATGAAAAAATAGAGCAAATAAATTTCAGCACTGTCTCCCTTAAGACTCCTGGAAATGAGTTTGAAAAGAATGCTGCTAGGTGAAAATTCAGAGTCCAAACAGCAGCAAAATACAACCCTTGATTGCTAGATTAGTATATATATCTCAGTACTCCCATTTCCACATTCTGAGAGTGACTCTTTCAAAACTGATGCTAGAATAGCCTTCCCACAGCTGACAACCTCCAGATATTTTATTTTACTTATGAATTTATAAAGGAATCGGTGGCCTATTTCCCTATCACAGAATACATGTAACTCCTATATAACTAGATCACATATAATTAACATATAACTCATATATAACATATGACTAACATATAACTATATAACACAGAACACAAAACTTCCACACATACAACCTTAGAACACATAACTCCCAGACACACAACCAAAAGTATGGATTCAGTATGCAGTTGATACCTTCATCATAATAAAAAAAGAACAACTATAGAAGACACATGAAACAATCAACAACATCTTCAGAGAAATAAAATTCACTAGGGAAAAGGAAAACAACACACACCCCTTCCTGGATCGCCGCATCAGCAGAGCAAATTAGAAATGCAAGTCTATTGAAAACAACCCACACTAACCAAGTGCTCTGTTAGCAAAGGAACAACTCAGGCTCCCACAAGAGGAGCTGTGTAAGGACATTATTTAAACAAGGACAAATGCACTGCAGCAACCCAGAACACCAGAAAAAGGAAACAGACCACCTACACAACATCTTCCAACAAAATGGATACCCATGCAACTTTATCAAAAAGGACTTCACCACTCAACCCACTACAGCAAAACCAACACAACTATGAAAAGGATAACACTGCCATACATCAAAAACATCTCAGAAACAATCAATAGACTACTAAAAGCACACAGCATCAATGTAGCACACAAACTAACTAAAGACCTCCAAAACAGTAAACCAGTAAACAGTAAACCAGTTAAGTAAACAAAAGACCCAGTAGCCCAAGAAGAAAAAACAGGAGTCATCTACAACATACTATGTAAGGACTGTAGCAGCCATTATGTAGACAGGCAGAAGACTAGCAGAGTACATCCATTACCACCAAGTAGCAGAAGATACAATATAAACTCCTTAATCTCACAGCGCATGGACAGACATAACCATAGTTTCAGCTGGGAAACTGTGAGCATCCTAAACCAAGCTAAATCCAAAAATGCTAGGGAATTCCTGGACGCTTGGCATTCACAGATATCAGCCATCAATAGACACATAGAGATAAACCACATTTACACACCACTCAAAAGAGACAATAAAAAAGCTAAGAAGGAAACAAAAAGACCAGAACACATCCTCGCCAGCAGCCAACACCCAGATAAGCAGGGATTCACACCAGGCAAACAAGCAGAAAACAATAGTAATTTGTTTTCAATCAAAGAATTGAAATCAAATCTAATCAAAGAAAACCACACTATATAAACAGGGAGCAAACCCCACACTCACTAGAGCTGATTATGTTACCTAGTTGGGTAATGAAATGCCTGCAAACTACCAAGCTCAGAGAGTACCAAGGACTCTTCAGTTCAACCCTGTCCTACATATATTCTCTTCTATTGGAAACATGTAAGACGGCCCACAATGAATACAAAATAATCTGCCCAATTCAAAAATGTAAGATTTTTCTTTGGGTGGGATTTTAACTAGGGTTTGAATTCAAAATCCAATTCAGACTTGCTCAAAAATACCCATCGCCCAATGTTTGAGGGGCGGGGAATGACTTGGCTTCTTTTAAGACATTCCAATATACGCTTGGGGGTATTCATCCATGACAAATGTTAAATGGATCCATGCTTAATTGTGCAATCCAGGCAAAGAATCCTAACATGAACCATTGATGATTCTACCTTTGGCTATCAATAAGAATACTGATAACATGTAAAATAGTAGAACCTGCACCAGACTAAGGAACATTCATCTCACTCCTTTCCTGGAGCTACATTCTTTTCAGCTTCATACAACAGGGACGTTAGCCTAATTTCTCTTTCCTGAATTAGGCCCAAAAGCAATTTGCATTTGTTATGTCATTACTTAAAGGCAGTGAGAAGTGCCTATCCAATCAAAGGAGATTTATAGCTCCTTGCAACTGCTTAATGTACAGCCTTATTCTCCCCTAGGGTGCATTGCCAAAATGAATAGTAAAAATGAGAGCATGTCATGGTATTTCTAACACTCACAATCTTTGATTCTTAAGGCATAGGATTAATAATTATAACAATAGAGTAAGCTTTTAGGACAAATAAATAATCTAGAGCTATGGATTTTGATGACGGGAGGCACCGTCCCCCCTATTTGTTTATTTGACCTGATGGGACAGCTGGATAGATATATGACAGAGATTATTTACAAAATGATGGTTCAGTGGTTGGGAGTTTAAGTATTTATTTAAGGATTTTTATTCCCTTTTACATAATACATAATTGTGTGGCCTACACAAAAAATCATAAGCATTCTAAAAAAACACTCTGTTTTTTTAAAATCAATTTTATGCAGCAGCCAAGAAGAAGATAAACTGAAAACAAATCTATTAGCAGAGAGGCCAAGGTTCCTGTTGCCTCAGGAAAACAAAATAAAATGAAACGAAACAGGTGACCCAGATCCTGCTCCTTCATTTCTGATAAATCAGGCCAGATGTTTACAAAATAACATTTGCATGTTCCTGTTCAAATATGCACAAGTGATCCATAATCTCAATCGCAAAGAACATTTCTGTATATTCAACTGAATGCAAGTTAATCTTTCTTTTATAGGTTTTCACACCTCAGAGAGTGATCAGTAGGATCAGTAGCAAACAGGATGTTAATAACAGGGCTAAAATGATGACTCTGTCCCCTGATCCATAGGCCCTCGCATGCAGTCACTAATAGTATTTTTAATAGTAGCTTATTTCTAAGGGTAGTATATGTGTCATATATATGTATGTATGTGTGTGTGTATATATATATATATATACACACACACATCCACATAGGTGTCTGTGTGTGTATGCTTAAGAAGAAATTCCTCCTGGGAATTTAATTCAAAGGAAGGCTCAGTAAACAAAGATTCAAGTTAACTACATAATAGGAAAGAGGGGATAAAGAACAATCCACTTAGCTAGTACACTTCAAGGTACATACTGCACAACTGACCATGAAGTACTGGTGTCAAACAGGTTGGTTTGTTTATTATTTCAGTTTGTATGATCACCCGTCTCAAACTCATGAGCCTGGATGGCAAACAATATTTAAAAACAGCATAAACAAAACAAAACAGGAAATGACAACACACATACAAATTACAGCCAGAATAAAAACAAACTTTTCAATAAAAAATCAACATAACCATTGTACTGGCTTAGACATATCTCCTGGCCTCCAGGTCTGGTGACAGAATCATGTCTTTAAGGCCTTAGGAAAGGCCAGTCTAACTTCTGAGAGGATGATGTTCCAAAGGAAGGCCACCATGACATTTCTTCCTGGGCCCCACCAGATGGCACTCCCTAATAGGACCCAGAGCATGCCTCTTCTGCTGAAGTGGGATGGGTAGACGTAATCTGGGAGAGGTGGTCCCTCTAATAACCTGGTTAAAGTTAGGAAATTAAAAAGAATAGGTGTACCACAAGATTTGGCCTGGAGATCAACATTTCTGAAGCTTTTTAAAATGCTTTCTCTAGCTCATTCTCAACGCTGTCTAGCATTCCTTTGGATGAAAACTTTAAAATTTAATTTTGGAAGATCATGCCAAATTTATTTTATTTTATTTTATTTATTTATTTATTTTATTTATTTATTTAATTTGTCCCCACCCATCTCCCCACAATGGGGGACTCTGGGCGGCTTACAACACACTAAAAAACATAAATACCATTAAAAGTTATAAAACCAAACATTAGAAAAATAAACAACTAAAAAATCCAAGAGGCCGCTGGGAGCACAGCATACCACTAAGGGGCCAGCCAACCCCCAAATGCTAGGCTTGTTTTAACTTTGTACACTTGCTGGAAAAAGTTTATTTGCAATGTCTCCCCTTTAGGTTTAACTCAAGCATGAGAGGCCAGGGAAGTTGCAGTCTGCTGAAAATAAGTTATACAACGAAAAAGATTCACACACACAGGCCTGAGTTACCTCAGAATTAAAATCCATGCAAGAAACCTGAACGTACTCATGAATATCTCCAGAATTTTCTTCTCTTTTAAAAGAAAATTAAAAAAAAAAAATTAAAAGAAAAAAGAAAATCAAAGCCCAAGAAATCCATGAAACTGAAGGTTTAAAAAACAAACAAGCATGCAATGATATTCAGCCCAGTAATATATAAGTCAGAGCTTATAAACTACTGATTTTACTTTTTCTCCTGTAGAGAAAAACAATTTTAGGAATTAATAATATGGTAATTACATGTTGGCAATGTTCCAGTTCCTCATGTACCTTTTTGCTTTTTAAACACAAGCATACAAATTATTTTAAAGAATATAATTATTACATTCACTCATTCTCTTGTTATCTTGGGATGCACAACTGCAAATTTCCATCTTCCTGGATACTGATAGCATTTTATGAAAGCTTTTTAAATCTAGTTAAGGCTGATATGAAATAATTCTTCAAGCATTCTTCTCAAAAACCTTCTCAAAAATAGCCTATGGAGCCACCAGCACCCCCTTTAAAAACATTTAAAACAAATACAGAATGGTCTCTATTATAGAGCTTCCATGGCAGATTTGTATTTTAAGCAAATCTGCTCAACTAATATTACTTAATATTTCAGGTGCTCTGCTCAAATAAATAAAATATTCTAAACATCCTCAGCTTTTAAAGTTTAATTTACCACATTCTCAACTGTTTTCAACTGCAGATTTTTTTCCCAAAGTGCACAAGCCAGCTATTTAGATTTTAAACTTCTCTTTGATTTTAGCCCAATCCCACAGATGTCTACTAGGAGCTAAACTCCTTCAATCTTACATAGTTATTTTGGAATAAGTACAATTGAAGATAGTGAGATGTGCAAGTAAGCATAGATTTATAGGGCTAGGTTGGATACCCTATTAAAATACTTTCACTCATCTTTCTGGATTATAGTGTTCATCTTTTATTCAACTACAGTCTGTACAAACTGACTATTAACAACAATGGTAGTATATTCTTGCTTCCATAGGCTGTTCTTGTTCCCACACATAAACGACGTCCGCTAGTAGAAAGAGGCTTCTAGCCTATTTTTTTTTTTCCTTTCAAGATAAGACCCAGAACTGGACAGAGACTAGAGGTAGGGTTGGGACAATACAGAATAAAGTGGATCTATTACTTCCCATAATTTGGATTTTGAAGAAGCAGGATAGGAAGAGTATTGATGCTTTTGAACTTTAGTGTTGAAGAAGACAGCTGAGGATACTGTGGACAGCCAAGAAAACAAACAAATGGATCATTGAACAAATCAGCCCAGAGTTCTCACTTGAGGCACATATGACCAGGTTCAAATTATCCTACTTTAGATACATTATGCAAAGAATTAGCTACATAGAAAAGGTTCTAATGTTGGGAAAGATGGAAGGAAAGAGAAGAAGGGGATGGCCAGCAGAAAGGTGGATGGATTCAGTTACAGTGGTGATGAGTGCACTGTTGAAAGACCTGAAAGACCAGGTTAGGGATAGATCATCATGGAGAAATCTATTGATTTGGTTGCTAAGAGTCAACAATGACTTGACGGCACATAATCAATTTGCATTAAACTGCCATGTGTCTGTCTGGATCTGGTCATATTATAATAAATAAACAGACTGATGCAAGTAAATTCTTCCAGCTTTATAATGACTCATCGATCCTATGCATCTTTTCCTCACACTTCCTAGACACACCTTAACTAGAATTGTGAACACTGGAGAAGCACCACATTTTACACACATGAGCAAGCTGCCAGCCTAACAGGTGACAATTCTCAGAGCAGTTTTTCTGTAACAGGGGGTGGAAATGGGTGGAAGAAGGCAGAGGCAGTACAGAAGGATATCGAGTTCCATTGCCAGGAAAGAAACAGCTAGTTCTTACAGCAAATTCTGCTTCATCTGGGAAACTCTCAACTAGCCATTATCAGTCATATCAGGCAACAATAGTCACAATTTTTTGCTTTAAAATACAACCAACTTTAGAGATATGGGGTCGTAATCTGAAGATATTTATTTTCAGATATTTTGAATTAGTAAAATAAAATATTACAGCTGTTCAGAGGTCAGTAGTGGAAAAAAACACCAACCAACCAAACAAGAGGGCTTGTCTGAATGGATTGAGCTCTGCAGTCTGACATATTTCTAAGATTCATTTATTTATTCATTTTGGCCACAAGAAAATATATACCTTTCAAATAAGATGTTGTGCAGCACATTTCTACATGTTTATTTGTACATAAGTCCCTAGGTATTTTGTGGGATGTTCAAATAATTGCGTGTAGGATTGTAGCCATAGGAATAATATGCTCTGCAATGTGGCTGCAAAGTCTCTACTTCAGCATTAAGGGTGTTGTACGTAAGAATCATCCCCAAGAAGTATAACAATGAATCTCTCCCCCCCTTACCCCCCCCCTTATGACATGCTGCAAAGTAAAGAAGTCAGGACCAATATATCATAAGTCACTTGCAGTGCATCTGTATACTTAAAGACATGTGTTTTAATGTGATCTGCCATCTCCCATTTAGCAGATTTAACATTTATATATTAAGTGTTCCTCTTTTTGTTTAGGTTTTAGCTTTCAACCCAGGTAACAGCAGCGAACTGATTACTAGTTCAGTAAGTTGAGAATAGACCCTGATTACTGAACATGAATTATAACTCCCCAAAATAGCACCGTGATCCTGGAACTGTGCATGATAAATAGCCATTTCCTAGAGAAGTTGAAAGATTGTCTAGGTGGAATGTTGATTGTTGGACTAGGAGGTGACAGAAAACTGATAAGGCTGTTTGGCTCACCTGTGTGGTATTCTTATGATCATTTCAGCTATACTGAATGATCATCTCCTGTTGAAAATCAAAGAACTTTTATACTGGTAGAAAATTTTCCATTGTTCAAACCTTAATTTAGGTCTTCCTGGATGTATTTGTATGACTGCTTTTGGGAAGAGAGATATGATGTATTATAACTTAAGCTCAAAAATAGTTTGAGATTGGCATAAAGAACAGTTAAATCTGTTTGTAACATTATGGTAGTTCTCTGATTCCCAAAGAGGATTCTAACCCTTTTCTAAAACAAGAAATAATAAAACAATAACACAACAAAGCTGAGCCCCTAAAAACTGTAATCCAATTCAATCATACATGTCAGACTCAACTAACAGCTGGCCCTAATGGTGTAGGAAAAGCACAGACTTTGGGGCCATCCAAATCTCAGTGGGAATGCTGTTCCATAAGACAGGCACTGCAACAGAGATGGTAAATTTCCTGGGTCCCGCAAGATGGCATTGTTTCTGACAAGGGGCTCAGAGCATGCTCACCATGTCAAACCTTTTGAGACAGGAAGATATAATTGGGGATATGCAGTCATAGAAATAACCTGTGCTGATTCCATGAAGCATTTTTTGGGTATTCGGCCTTTTGAGGACACATCCAGTCAATTAACTCCAGTGATGAATAGACTGGCCAAGTACTACATTAAATGCAAGGTCAGACATTGCTATTGCCCTCATGTGCAGACTTTCACGACGAATGACTTTCTAGTCACGTTTACCCTAGCTAACTACATATTGTTGCTTGCCATATGCAACAGCTCAAGCTGGTCTTTGAAGGTTCAACCAGGTACTGCAGGCAAAGTTTATGCAGCTCCTAAGGGCTTCTATAAATTGTGGAGATTTCTGAACAATTTCAGCCTGTTCCATTAGATCATACACAAATGGTTTATGTTCACTTGCAACCATGCCTACAGTGCCAAAATATGCATTTTGATAGAAAGTAAACCAACAATGGGTCTAAAATATTTTAAACACTATTCTCTTAAAAAAAAAAAAAAACCTATTCTCTTAAAAAAAAGAAAGAAAGAAAAAGGGGGGGGGGGAAATGCAGGAATAATGCTATAAAATGGAAGAGGTTCATATTGTCAAAACAAAGTGATTTTTGGCTGTGTATATTCAAAAAAAAAAAAAACCTATAATTTGGGGTTGGAGTGCACGAGAGAGAGAAATCAATGTCAAATAATGAATTGCAGTTTAGCTTCAATAGTTCTTCCTTCTCCACTTGTCTTCTTTTATGCTGCTACATGTTCTGTTTTACAGAAGTAAGTCTCAGAGTTATAATTACAATCCTAATATCCAGCATGGACCACCACTAACACAAGCAGAGATTTCTTTATTTTGTCGAAGACTCTTCTAACAAGAAATAAACAGAAGAGGTATCTTTTATCAGATGTAACTGGCTTTCCTTTTACTTGCCTACAGTTTCACCAAAATGATCACTTTATCTGACTCAGGCCACAGTGATCAAAACTGGAACCATGAATAAAAGTTTGGGCGGTATGAGATAAATAGGTTGTGGTGGATCTTAATCAGCTCAAAGCATTTCCACTTTCTGTGATCACATTTACATGATAGGATAGGCAAGAAGACCATTGTCAGACAGAAATGCACAACTGATACTGGGAAGTGTGAAAAAGTGGGAGACATCCAACTGTAGGATCACCATTTGCAGGCATGGGTTCTTCCTTTTGTGTTCAAATGTCTGAATACATAAGCCTAACCAATCAGATTATGCCATTTTATTTAAGTTTTCAGCAGGGGTAATTTAATGACTGTACAATGTAGGGCTGTTCAATGCTTTGAATTTTATCACCAAAAGGTGCTTCAGAGAACACAGGAATGTGAATGGACCACTTGCCTGCAATACCTTTCAGACAGCAGTGTCTTGTCCCAGGATCACAGACATTAGTAAAAAGTTGTCAGATAAAGGCTTTTGCAGTACAGACATGCAGTAGACACAGATTACTTACCTATTAGATTTTTTTCTGTCCAGAAAGTGGCTGGAGACTATGAGGGAGAAAGAGAGAAACTGTTTGCTGTCTACAGACATGTGCATGATGACTTTTAAGTTACTGAGAAAAAGAGATCATAATCTATTTCTATTGGCTTCATATAATAAGGGTACAGTGTTAATATATTTTACAAGTTACTACTCTTGTTCCTTAAATATATGCCTATATAAAAATGAGACTCTCTCTACAATTTGGATCAACAGAAACCATGCCTTTTGAGTGGGTGAAGTTCTACCATGTCCTTCTCCAACCTCAGTGAATGGGATGGATTTGCATGTGGGCCGAAGGGGGAGGTTGGGACAGAGCAAATAGCTGGACATTCAAAGATTAGGAGGGGGTGACTTCTTGGACTTTGTAAACCAATGGTCTTTACTGCTTTTTTTCTTATTTGGTTTTCCACTGCCAGCCACCATTCTGAACACCCAGGCAGATTTTTCCAGTTGCTTGTGTAGTGAATCGGAGGTCCACACTTTCTGTTTTCATTTATTTTGCCTGAAAATAGTTTGTCTTCCGCTGACATCAGAACAATGCCATAAGCTAGGATTATATTTCAATTTTGCAATCACTGCATTTATTTGCAGACACTTTGGCTCATAAGTTTAAACTACAACACTTCATGTATTTTTGATGTATCCAATTTTCTTGACATTTCTTGAGTCACAGAATTTTGCAAATACACTGTTTCAGTATGCGGCAGCAGACATGCACTTTAATAGCGAGATATCTCTCAACATTGAGTACTAAACTTCTTTTCCCTTTTGTTACTAAATATAGAAGGAGATGAGAATCAAAAATAAAATTGTTTCAGAATAAATTAGCTATTCAGTAAAGAGAGACAAGAAGCTTGAGACATTTTGAAAACAAGATTGCATCTTATCAAAAGATTAGACAGATAACGACCAGGGCTCAAAAGTATTTTGCATTATAATAAAAAAAGTCCTGACTTATATGAGCCATTGACTTTGCCGAAAAGAAACAGAATTTTTCAAATGAAAAATACAGACCTTTGATCTCTCGCCTGAAAGTTTTCTCAATTGTTTATTTTTTAAAATGTTGATGTTTAATACAGGAAGACAGGAGCTACAGAATCTCACTGAGTTCTTATTCCTTCAGTCATAGCTGTTTTCAGGAGAGACGTGAGGGACAAAATGTGTATCAAAACACTGCAACACAAACTCTTGTTTGTGATGTTGTGATATATGTATGAAAGAGGGTGGATTGTAATGTCACAGCTCATGTTTTGTCATTATTGTGGTTAGGACTGAATACTTATGGTTCGGTCTTTCAAAGAGTTGGCAGAGATATCTGAGTGTTTTTCTCAATCAATCCAAGGTCATATTGTGATTTTTAGTGGCATTCTTAATTATCTAGATTGGGCCTAAACTTTTGGGGGACAAGGTATTTTCAAGAGGATGATCCAAGAGTGTAAACTTACCCAGCTAGATAGCATCTTCAGTACTTTTGCTCTCTGTTTATATACAGTAGCTTGTCCTACCAGTGTTGATGGAAGTGTTGTTTTCTCCTTGGTTGTTCCTTGATTAGGCTGTTGCTTACTGCTTGATTGTCTGTCTGAGTTGGTAGTTCTTTGGTTAGGGTATTGTTTACTGCTTGTTTGTCTGGTGTTGATCCTGGTGTTTATCCCTGCTTATTTGGGTGTTGATTGCTGGCAAGGAGGTGTTCTGGTCTTGTTTCCTTTTTATTGTCTCTTTTGAATAGTGTGTAAATGCTGCTTATCTCTATGTGCCTGTTGATGGCTGACTTGTCTGAGTGCCAAGCTTCCAGGAATTCCCTTGCATTTTTGGATTTAGCTTGATCTAAGATGCTGACAGTTTCCCAGTTGAAACTATGGTTAAGTCTGTCCATGTGTTGTGAGATTAAGGAGTTTTCATGTCTTCTGATTGTTAGTTGGTGTTCATGGATGTGCTCTGCTAGTCTTCAGCCTGTCTGTCCTACATAGTGGCTGCTACAGTCCCTACATAGTATGTTGTAGATGACTCCTGTTTTTTTCTTCTTGGGCTATTGGGTCTTTTGGTTACTTAAGATGTTTTGGAGGGCTTTAGTGGATTTGTGTGCTACAGAGATGCCATGTGTTTGTAATAGATTGTTGGTTGTTTCTTAGATGTTTCTGATGTATCCCAGTGTTATCCTTTTCATAGCTTGTGTTGGTCGTGTTGTAGTGGATTGAGTGTTCAGGCACTTTTTGATAAAGTTCTGTGGGTATCCATTTTGTTGGAAGATGTATAGGTGGTCTGTTCTCTTTTTCTGCTGTTCTGGGTTGCTGCAGTGCATTTGTACTCATTTGAATAATGTTCTTACACAGCTCCTCTTGTGGGAGGTTGGGTTGTTACTTTGCTAATGGAGTACTTGATTGGTGTGGGGATGTCTTCCGATAGACTTGGGTTTCTGATTTGCCATTATTACCTGTGTGGATGCGGATATCCAGGAAGGGTAGTATGTTGTTGTTTTCTTGTTCTCTAGTGAATTTTATTCCTTTGAAGATGTTGTTGATTATTTCATGTGTCTTTTCTAGTTGTTCCTTTATTATGACAAAGGTATTATCTACATACCAGATCCATACTCTATGTTGTATGCGTGGAAGTGCTATGGTTTCTAGACACTGCTTTATGATCTCTACGATGAGTCCTGAGAGTGGTGATCCCATGGGTGTTCCTCTGATTTGTTGGTATATTTGTCTCTCAAACTGGAAATGAGTAGTGAGGCAGAGGTTGATGAGGTTCGTGATCCTGGGTATTTCATTCTTAGTGTATTTGGTTAGGTCAGGTGTGCTGTGTATTACTGCTGCCATGGATTCTTTCGCTAGTTCCGGTTCTAGGGATGTAAAGAGTGCTGTGACATCAAATGAAACCTTTATTTCATCTTCATCTGCGAATAAGTTATGGGAGCAAGAGAAAGTTTTTTTTTAAAAAAGATAATCCAATAATTTATAATGGCATTGCTACCTTTTATATGCTTTACAAATTCAAGTATTGTCTTTTCAAGGTGAAACTCCAGAGATAATTTTCAATAGCTATAGTCGTAATACTTTAAAGAGCAGTAGTCATTGCATGTTCTTTATCATTCTGAGCAATATTGGCAATATTTTATTGCTATACTCCCTTCAGAAAATAATAATCATTGACTAGTGCCCATGATAGGAAGATTAAAATTGGAAAACAATGCAGTATATAAACCATTTATGATGGTTCTGTCACAAAGGCTTTCTTCTGGACTTGGAAAGAAAATACATACAAAGGAATCAAGGGCTTTAACATTTATCATGTTGCTATAATTTCATTCCAGATGGCTATTTCTTTCTACTCTTAATATTTTTCCTAAATAGCATAAATTAAGAAAATGAGGTCCTACATTATTACAACAAAATTGAATTTGAAGGGTTCCCTCAGTGGCACTAAAATATATTGAAGGAAAAAAATCTCCATAACAGTTGAGTATATAAAACACATTGGGGTAAGTTTAATGGCAGTTAGTTTTTTCTTATCTTTCCTATAGGATTGGAATTAAAAATGAGATCCTCAAAGGCCTTTCTAAGAAACTCCTGGAAAGCCCTTATTGACCACTGAATAATCATATAAATTGCTTTCCTCAGTACACAAAAGGACCAACCTTTAAGATACAGCCTATTCTCCAAGTGCAGACATTTTCCAATTGCTTGTTATTAAGGTAATAGACTTTACATGTTATTTATGACACATTGTTGGTTGAAATGTTCACACCAGGTGCATTTAATTCATTGTGAAAGCATAAAGGCTATTAAATGTTACCAATAAAAAGTGCTTAGGGGCTGATATGTCTAAAATGACATTACTTAAGTTTCTTTTGTTTTCCCCCATGAGCTTTTTTTACACAATTGTAGTCTAGGGTAATTATCACACAGCTTCTGGAAATGGGCTATAAATTATGACGAATCAGACAGCAACAGGGTTTTAATTGTGCATGAAATTCATTTCATGTCTCATACATCATGAGGAGAACTAAATTCTTTCAACAGTTTGATTAGACATCTGAAGCTTGAATGTCATGCAATGATAACACTTCTTAACAGGTTTTGAATTTAATGCATTTCAAGGAAAGCATCTTTCAGATGACTAGGTAGACCTGAGAATTGTATCTGCAACATGATGGCAATGAAATCAAAGTACCAGTGTGTTGATATATCATTAGGATCCAGCTAAATAAGCTGTATTTACATTACCCATAATATTACTTTTTCAAGGCAGTTAAAAATTATAATTGCAAACAGCTGAAGAACAGAGGATAGAGGCTTCATGGACCAACATATATATACTGTAGGAGTCGCAAGGTCAAATTGGTCTACAAAAATGCTGAAAAAAAGTTTGATCAAAGAGTGATGGGGGGAAGATATGTAGAAGGGGTACATAAACTGCTTGCAGCTGAAGTCCCCTAAAGATGGTTGCTACAGCCTATAAAAGTTATCACCAACAGTAAGTTTTAAAATTATATAAGAACAAAATTATTAAGTGGGTGGATAGCACACACTGCCCCAATCCTGAAAGACTGTAGATGGTATACAACTCCAGACAAAAACATAATAAAAATAATGAGAACAAAAATATTACCCAAAAGCAATACATCATGATGCTGCACTGTTTTGGACTTTAAAGCACTCTGGATTAAACTTGGAAATTTACTGGCAACCAATGTAGTGATTTCAATATAAATGAAATTCTAGACAGGTGAAGTTGTCCTGTCAATAATCTTACATTTTCTATCAGCTGAAGCTCCCAACTCCAAAGGCAGTCCCAGGGATGGTGTGTTACATTAATTCCACTGTGTGGTAATCAGGGCATGAGTTTCTGAAATCAGAGCATCCTAGTCCAGGAAGGATCAAAACAAATGCCCAAATCAAAACTGGATAAAGGTCCAGCAGCCACAGCTTCCACATGCTGTTGAACAAGAATTATCAGAGCAGGAGAAACCCCAACTCACAAATTGCTTCCTTTGGAAGTAGCCCAGCCCTGTTCAGAATTGCTGCTGGAGCTGTTTTATTCAAGTACCTAGATGCTTACTGACCATTTATAATCCTGTCTTGATATGATTTAATTGGAGCTTGTTTTACCCCATCCAGATCCTCACAGCCTCCAGAGCTCAGTTCAAGATTTCTGTGGCATCAGTGGCTCAGTCTGGATGGTGATATATAATTGAGTGTCATTATTGTATCAGTGACACTTATTTGCAAAATGATGCAGGACTTTCATGTAGGTATTAGGTGTTAGGTGTTTGAAGGGGGAGGAGACCCCTGAGTCCTGTGGACCACACAAAGTTGCTCCCATGAATTCAACTGCACCATCCCATAACCACTGACTAGAATTGCCCACTCATGTAGCAGAACTACCATGAACTGGTGCCCCAATTCTCAGCCCTTTAGGCAGTCCTGAAGGATACCAGAACCAAGGGTATTGAATGCTATCAAAGAGTCTAATAAGACCAAGAGATCCCCACGTCTAGACCTCAACAAAGCTCATCTACCAGTGCTGTTCCTGTCTCATGACCAGGCTTGAATCTCAGCTGAAAAGAATCCAGATAATCTGATTCCTCTAGGATCCTCTATAGCAGGTGCCTAATCTGAAGCTCAGTGAGGAGTTGGTGAATAGTTTGAATAAGGGTGCCAATATGATATAGGGTTCAAAGTTCTGATCTATGTTTGGGAACATCTAACCTCACAGCCTCCATCAGCTGTGGAAGCCCACTTGGCAACTCTGGGTTAGATCTCTCAGCCTAATTTACAGATTAGTTGTTATGAGGATAAATTTATAAATACTGCTGATCTCCTGAATACATTGTGGGATGAAATCTATCAGATAAATTCTAAAGCCTTTGTAAGCAATCTCAGAAACTGGGCAACTTGATTTCTTGTGGCCCTTTTTATCTTTTCACTTGGGTTAAAGCAAAATTAATGAACAAAAAGTGCAATATGTTAAGCTTCTATCATCTAATTTATAAGAGAAATATAACCTTTACTTACCTATCTGATTGGTAGGATTGTTTTTAGCAGATATTTTCATTTGACAATATGAATTCAATTAGCAGAAAGCCATCAATAAAACCTGGCTCTGAACTTGAAACAATGACTTTCAGTACCGTTTTCCTTTGTTTGTATCCTTCATGTGTCCTGCAGAGCACATTTACATTTTAAATTTTTGCCTTGATAAGCACAGGTAGGTGGAAGAATATGTTTTATGATATAACAGTTATTTGAATTGCGTTACCATCTAAAGAAACAAATGTTCTTCACAGTCTTTGAACAAACATTAAGCAAATTTGTATTGAAAAATATTTCCAAAGTGGGGAGATGTTTTACAAGCATTGTTAATGCACTTCGATGGTTTTCAAAAGAGAAATCAGGTTAAGTTGAATCAATAGTGGTGGAATAGAAATTTAAAGGGGGAGAATCCTTAGGCAGAGCTGAGATACCTACAATATGTGATTATTTTCAACATCACATCATAAGTGACTCACCCTTGCTGAGTGATCCTTAACCCCATTTAAATAATCTCTCATATCAAACAATAAATTGAAAACCAAGTATTTGTCATTTGGATGCTGTTAATATTTGACAGGTAGGAAACATTACAACAACATCTGTAGAGGAAAAAAAACATTAAGATGGTAACAATTGCAGAACTATAGAAGATCCAGTGAGGACTGATTGTATTGTTTCTTGCATGTTGGCATGTTGATAGCTTTAGGATTCCAACAAAGTGCACACCCATGTTATGTATTGAAAATTTAAAACAAACCGCAGTAGAAACAAGATTTGTCAGAAGTTTATGGAATATCACGAAATGTGTGGAAAAATCTGGGTCAATATATTATATATTATTATATATATTATACTGTTAGTATGTATGATTACTATTACAATATATATTACGCAAAGAGACTTTTGGGAGAGTTTTTTCTGGACTGTGCTAGATCCATTTACATGAGGTTTATAATGCAATTTGAAAGGACAGTATAGTTCTTGCTAATACCACCTATTTTATTCTTAGAAGTCGGTATCAGAATGATTTCCCATGATATTTCTTTGTCATTCATTTTAATAAATGAGCTTGGCCAGTAAGTTCAGTTGTATATTTAGCATCCAGATATAATTCTTGGTATATGTTTGCTGAAAATAATCTGTTGTCTTTGTTAGAGCTGCTGTTGTGAAAGCTAATGATACACTTTGAAAAGGAAGAGGAATTACAATTCCTTTTACATTAAGCTTAGTTTATAATATAATAGTAACAGTTATTTCCTCATTATAGTTTGGAGCATAACACATCTATTAATTTGAAAATTAATTTAAAAAGGAAGGAGGCAGCTGGCACTTGTACAAGGAAAATAACTATTTAAACTTTTGATATACAGATGCTTGAGGAATTTTGTTGTAAATCCAATGAAAATTTAATTGGTTCAGTTCCTGGGCTAATGTGCCTACTAAACTTCCCTGATCATCAGTTTTTGCACTTCTCTGAATATTGTGATGGCACCTTACACTCACAAATACATCAAAATGTGCCCAAAATGCATATCCTGAAATAACACATTTAATAATGCAAGGCCTGAGGTAATATTATATCTATCTATCTATCTATCTATCTATCTATCTATCTATCTATCTATCTATCTATCTATCTCCTATGAAATATTAAAGGATTTTAATTTTTTTTAAGAATTACATATTAATATGAAAATAAACATAGGAATCAATTCAGTTGAAAGTTACATGGATGAAAAACACATTTATTCTCCATTCCTGTATATAGGCTTCAACTTATGTCATGATTATGAAGAACAACTCTGAGGACCGTTGTGGTAAAGGCATCTTAGTGGCTGACACATGGTTTTGGAACTTTTCCTCGGATATCTCTCATCACTTGAATTTAAATGCTTTCCAGAAGAACCCTATCCCTATCATTTTTAAATCAGTGGGGAGAAATGTTTGAGTGGACAATATCTTTTGAATGTTTGTATATGTACGTGTGTGTGCATGGATGGAGAACATGGCTGCTAGGAATCGCAGTTCAGGAATATCTGAAAGGCTATGGATTCCCTATCCCTCTATGATTGCCTGCCTGAATAGGCTATTGTGATCTAAAGCAGTGTTTCTCAACCTTGGCAACTTTAAGATGTGTGGACTTCAACAAAGCTGGCTGTGGAATTCTGGGAGCTGAAGTCCATACATCTTAAAGTTGCCAGGGTTGAAAAACACTGATCTAAAGAAATATAACAGAATCCCTGTTCACCTGGAATTGCAGCTAGATAATATTTCTGATGTCACCATGGTTAATACACTGGGCAAAAATAATATAATATTAAGTTCAATATGGCTTATGATTACATCTAAAGTCTAATTTACCCTGTGGTATTTTGATGTAAGAATGATATATATTTATTTTCTTCTTGCATGGATTGGTCTAGAAGTGAAAGAAGTCAAACCTTCAACTGGAAATTAATGACATTTCCTATGTTAAATGTGACAACACAATTTCTACCACTTTTGAGATATCATAAAGTTGCTGTTGTTTCCATGGTATTGGGGGCTGTGTCAGAATACCTTGGTTATTTCTTGAACCAGTAATAATTGCTTTCCACTATTAAGCTTCATGCATCTAATAGCCAAGCAGATTAGAAATATACATAGATCCCACTTTTTAAAGGCCAGCAAGGAAATCAACCCTAAGTCCTATTGATTTCAATGGGGTTTCAGATTGATGTTCTTTCTCAGAACTCCATTGATTGAAACCAAAGGACATAAATGCTTCAATACCTGCTTAGATTCCATTCAATTTATAGGACTTAAGCATAATTAAATTCATTCTGGGCTGATCTCCTTATGTGGAAATTCCATTGATTTCCATGAGACTAAATTTCAACAATATAATTAGGATTGGATATAAATCATATATGTATTGATTTCTTTCCTGTGCTAAGCATTTTTACTTTTTTTTTTCCCTCTGCCAAAATTGCATTCATTTTCAGGAACATCAACAGCATAATTTCACCTTACATTTTTTTTTCTCCATTTCTTAGTACAGTTTTCTACATATATTTCTAGTGTTACATACCTCGTTATTGTAGTATTGCTACAACAGAGGATGATGATGATGATGATGATGATGATGATGATGATGATGATGATGATGATGATGATAATGATGATGATGATAAACATCTGCCTATCCCAGGTCCTTGGGAAATATTCTATAGGTGGATGAAAATGCCAAATCCAGTCTAAACATCTGGCTGACTGTGCAACCAATCATAAGAATCACCTCGTTTACATGGACAATCTGAAGCTGTATGGAAAAACAGCATCTGAAATGGAATCACTGTTCAAATATACAGCCAAGATATTGCAATGGAGTTTGGACTGGACAAGTGTGCCACTCTGACCATCAACAAGGGAAAAATAGTGAATCAAGATGCCCAATGGAAATAACATCTAGAGTATGGATGAAGAGGATCACTACAAATACATGGGCATCCTTCAGGCTAACAACATCAAGCACACTGCAGTCAAGAAGAAGTTTAGTAGTGAATATACCAGAAGAGTGAAAAAGATCCTTAAAGTCCAAACTCAGTGGCAGAAATACATTCAAAATTATTTACACCTGGGTAATTCCAGTCATTAGATATACAGCTGGAATGGTGGACTGGACTCAAGCTGAACTAAAGCCCTGGATAGGAAGAAAAATCATGACAATGAATCATATCCTTCATCCATGCAGCAATGTTGACAGACTCTACTTCTCAAGGAGCATAGGTGGGCGTGGAATGTTACAAGTACACCAGACAGTTGAAGAAAAAAAAAGGGGGGGGGCATTGGAAGAATATCTGAAGGACAGTGAAGAAGATGCGTTGAAACTAGTACACCATGAAGACTTACCGAATACCAAAAAAACCAAACTGGCCTATAAGATAGACCAAATGAAGAATAGAAAAGAAACATGGCAAGGCAAAGTATTACACGGACAGTACACATATACACTCACTCACACACACACACACACAAACACACGCAAAACTAGCAGGCATAGCAGAGAACAAGAAGACCTGGCAATGGCTAAGAGCAGGAAAGTTGAAGAAAGAGACAGAGGGGCTAATTCTGGCTGCACAAGACCAAGCCTTAAGAACAAATGCATACAAACCCAGAATTGAGAAGACAGCAACAGACAGCAAATGCCGCCTCTGCAAAGAAGCTGAAGAAACAGTGGGCCACCTAGTTAGCTGCTGCAAGAAGATCGCACGACTAATTACAAACAATGGCATGACAAAGTGGCAACAATGGTGCATTGAAATATCTGCAAGAAATGGCATTTGCCTGCAAGCAAGAACTGATGGGACCACAAAACAGACAAGGTAATAGAAAATAGAGAAGCTAAAGTGCTCTGGGAGTTTAGAATTCAAACACACAAGCACCTGCCACACAACACCCCAGATTTAACAATCATCAATAAGAAAGACAAAAATGTCCTGATAGCAGACACTGTAATGCCTGGAGACAGCAGGATGAAAGAAAAAGAACTAGAGAAATCACAAAATAAAAATTGGATAAAATCCCAAAATATAAAGATCTGCAAATAGAAGTAGAATGACTATGGCAAAAGAAAGCAAAGATAGTACCAATAGTAATAGATGCCTTAGATGTAATCCCAAAACATCTTGAAGACCATTGGCATTGACAAAAGCACTATCAGTCAATTGCAAAAGGCAGCTTTACTTAGAACAGCTTATATCCTGCGACGATACCTTTAACACCATCAAACAACAACATCTGCCTATCCAAGGTCCTTGGGAAGGACTCGATAGGTGGATAAAAATGGCAAATCCTGTCTAAACATCTGTCTGATTGTGCAATTGATGATGATGATGATGATGATGATGATGATGATGATGATGATGATTTAGGTCCTTGGTTAGGATTTGAATTATTAAGTTGTCACCGGTCTTTGACTGTGAATCTAATTGTAGATTACCCATAATAATAGTAATAGTAGTAATAAGTACAAAGTCATTCTAAATGTGCATGTTTTCATATACACACACATTATATCAGAGGTGTGCAGTGTTCAGATCCAAAGCAAACAGTGATGCTTCAGATTTGGTGTGAACACCCTCTCTGTAGCAGTCAATAGTTCCTTGAAGGAGCTGCGGCTCACGTGATATACATGCAGGTTCAGGATATACTTATGCTCAGGAGATGACAACAGGTTGTGACCTCATGTGACAACAAGTATCCTCTTTTCACGTAAGTTATTTGGAAGAATTTTGTCTAATCAAAAGTTATTTGGAAGAATTTTGTCTATTATGGGTGGTTTATCAGGGTTCATTCAAATTGGGTTTCAGGCCTGGTTGCCTTGGCAGATCACCTGCTCTGTGAGAAATACAGGGGCTGTGCTACTTGTTGAACCATGTTGAGCTCCTGATAGCTTTTGACTTGACTGATAATGGTATCCTGAAAAGTTTATTGTCTGGGACTAGTGTAAGAAGCAAAAATTTCCACCCTGCGAGGGATTCCTCAGAGGCTAATTCTTGTCAATGTCTATATGAATCCATGAATGAGTTCATCAAGAATTTAGGGAGTGGTTCTATCAAGGCCCAGGTTGAGGGCCTTCAGTTAATCATAGGTAGAGCTTAAATAGTAGGCAAGGTCTGAGCCAAAAATGGGTGTGGCTACCCATTCCCCATCTGACAGTCTGAATTTTTTTCCTCGCTTTGTCGTTCTTTGTTTTCCTCTGTCTCTCTTTCTATACAAAAGACTGAGACAGATTGCTCCTGCAAAAGGTCAGTGCCTTTTCCTTGCAATGGGCTTTTGAAATTAGGATGAAGGACACATGAAATGAGGTGGATGACTGAATGGACCTTTATGGCCACAGGTGCTCACCTCTGCTTTAGAATAAAGGGATGACCTGGACTCTCAACACAATGATTGCTCCTAAATATACTTATCTAAATCATAGATGTAGTTTGACTCCTTGCTGTTCTGAGAAGGCTCAGTATTCCGCTGAAGGCTGTGAAAAGATTGGATTGATGACTGCAGTACAAGTGGTAGGATCCTTGCAGTGAATGCAATTGAGCACAAGTGAAAGCCCATTACTGGCCTTATTTTGTGGCAATGATGGCTAAATTCCCTCTCAAAGAGATACATCTGGCTTCTTCTGTGATTGCTTTTAAAGGGGTTTTAAAACTATACTTGTTCACTAGAGCTTTTAATATAAAATGCTTGGTTTGGTTTTTGCTTTTGTTAGATATCTGAAACATTTCTTTTTCTTTAACTGGTTTTAAAAATTGTTTAAATTTTGCATGACAGCCAAGACATATATTAAATAAAAGAGATACAAGAATAAAGTAATAGAGGAAATTGATTCAGGCTTAAGAGATGGAGCATCCAGAAATATGTTTGAGAGTTTGTGTCAGACACCTGCTAAACAAGCAGAAGTGGGAGACCTTCCACTTGATGGTGAAGGCCTGCTGCTGTCAAACAGACCCTCACCCCCCACCCATCCATCCTTACCCACAAAAATCATTGAAATAAAAATCTGATAAATTACTGTTATATCTTTCCCTAAAACACTATGGCACTAAAAAGATAACTGATAAAATAATTCCATGACTGGAAATCCCAGCTGAAATCCCAGTCTTAGACTTACACCCCTTCCTTTGATTTGGTCTGTACATCCTGTTCAGGTTCTTGTTCTATAAAGAGGTTGGAGATGTTTGTGGGGATTTTTGAAATATATCAAATTAGCCAGAAACAGTTTTGAAAAGGCCCACTTCTGACTCTCAATTGCATTCAATGAAGCTAAGTTCCACTAGGAAGTTGCATCACTACAGCACTATAGCACCACTGCCAGAGTAGATGAAACTCCATCTTCTTGTCTATTTAATATATCCCTGATTTGTAAAGAAACCATTACATTGGTAAGGATAACCAAAGAAACTGGTGTATTTGTGGTTGCATTTATCAGTAAGGACTGCACAGGTGTGAGGACTAAAAGTGGTTGTATGTGCAGATCTGACACAGCATATCAACCACCTGAGTCTTTAGTCTTCTTGCATCGCATTTGATGAAAGTTCTACTTTATCTTCAGTTGAACTCAGGAAGTAATATCCAGGTTAGAAATATTGATAAAGTACACATATTGATTATACAAAGGCTATAATTCATAAGTCAACAGAAGTCCATTTCCCACATTTCCTCTTAACATATGTACATGCCTTCTGTCATGGGGAAAAAGAGTGAACTGTTATAACATGAACCAAAGCAAAGGAAGATCCAAAACAAAGTTTATTTAAGCAATGTATTGTCGAAGGCTTTCACGGCTGGAATACGATGGCTGGTGTGGGTCTTCCGGGCTGTGTGGCCGTGCTCTGGAAGTTTTGTTTCCTAACATTTCGCCAGCATCTGTGACCGGCACCTTCAGAGAGCAGGAGCACAGACAGGAGCAGTTCTCTCTGTGCCCAGGATGATGTGACCCTTTTTGTGGGTATTTATAGAGATCTGGGGGGAAGGGGGGATTGGGTGTGTGTGTGTGGGGGGGGGTTGGGTTACTGAGTGGCTGCTTGTTTTGGTGTCAGAATCTGTGTGCATCTTCCTGGGGATTAGGCAGGGTTTTTTCTTCTATTGAGTTGTTAATGAGTGGCTGCTGGGGGTGATTAGTATGTTCATTGTGTGAACTGTTCACATCATCCTGGGCACAGAGAGAGCTGCTCCTGTCTGTGCTCCTGCTCTCTGAAGATGCCGGTCACAGATGCTGGGTCACAGATGCTGGTGAAACGTTAGGAAACAAAACTTCCAGAACACGGCCACACAGCCCGGAAGACCCACACCAGCCAATTTATTTAAGCACTTTGAAACAGGGATCACTGAGCTCCCAGCCAAACTGAGATCCCAAGCAATAGATTGAAAAGGGCTTATATAAGAGATGGAAAAGGTGCATCAACAATCATGAATAATTAATTACATTTGCATAGGCAGGAAAAGCCCTCAGCTCCATATCGCAGTAATCATCCAAATCTGAACCATGAGGCTGGCATCATATCTTGCTCTCACCCCTTTTATCCTACCCTTTGCCTGATATTTTGGCATATTGTTATCTGGCTTCTGCTCCCTTCCTCAAGATCACTTTAGACTAAGTCACGGTATTCAGGGCATCCTGAATCCCAACAACTGCCTTAATTCTATGCAATTTGCAGGAAACATGATTTAAACATAAAAGTCAAAGTCTTAACTAGGACAATCTACTTTTAAAAAGTTTTAACTTTTACACTCCACACTTCTCGATTGTGGCACCTGTGCTCTGGAATGATATTCCCCCAGAAATCTGGATGGCTCCCGTCTTGATGATATTTAGGAAGCTATTAAAGACCCAGCTGTTCTTCCAGGCTTTGGGGCTCTGATTGTTTCTGCCTTTCTGGTAAGATCTGGTAGGATCAGCATACTTGCAGTCCCATCAGCAAATCAGTGCCATTTTGTGGGGCTCCAGAGATGGCTTTTTTTCACTACCTTTGGGGTAGTGGTTTCCCCAAAGTCTAGAAATGTTGTCCTTTAGGAAAGCCATGAAAAGCCTGGCTTTTTCAGCAGGCCCTTGAACTGGGTGGTTTGTATCACAGTTTCCTGCTGGTCATTGATTGTATTTTCCATTAAATAAATATATTGCAGTTTCCCTGCATGGGCAGATTTATTTGCTTATTGTTGGTTTTATTTGGTGTATTTTAAATTGTTATTTTATCTTTGTAAACTATCTAGTGGACTTTGAAGGAGCAGGATAGAAAGAATATTGACACTTGGAGAAAACTCCTGACAAACCAAGGAAACAAACAAATGGATCATTAAACAAATCAATCCAGAGTTCTCACTCGAGCCACAAATGACTTGACTCAAATTATCCTTGTTCAGACACATTATGCAAAGACCCAGCTTTCCAGACAAAGATCTCATGTTGGGAAAGGTGGAAGGAAAGAGAAGAAGAGGAAGACCGTCTTCAAGGTGGATGGGCTCAATTAGAGTAGTGATGGGTACCCCATTAGAAGACCAGAAGGTCCAGTTTAGAGGCAGATTGTCATGGAGAATATCTATCTATGTGGTTGCTAAGAGTTGATACTGACTTGATGGCTCATAACCAACAACCAATTAATTAGTCAGTGCTATCTAGAGTTGCTTTAGTGATTGAGGCAATTAATAAATTGAATGAAATAATAAAAGTAATTTTTTTTAATTGAAATGAAAAGTCAAAATGAATCCCCTCTACTAATGAAGGGGGGGGGGGAACACATCCCAATAAGTAATTACAAAAATATGATGGCAGTTGATGAACTTATTTCTCATGTGTAGAAGTGGGCACATCTATCACTTCTAGCTGCTGCTGTTTCTGCTGCTGCTAATTTTTTATTTTATTATTATTATTATTATTATTATTATTATTTCCTCAAAGACAACAAACAAATCCTGTAGCTGCACTAGGTATAAAGTTATTCAATTGTTTTATTTACTTATCCAAATTATGGGCTCCATGGGAAGATATGAAAAGAAAAAAAAAATTCCAGCTGCAGCCAATAAGAAAATAATTATTCTTAGAACATATTCTTATAAACAATTTCAGTAAACAAATATTGGGCCCCAGTGTAAATAATTAATATTCCCATAGGCAAATAACTATTATTGAATTTACTTAATTTCAGAAGGGAATAAATTTCAGTTTGATTATTGCAAGTACAAGGAGATGGAAAAGCTTAATTATAGCAAGAAAGACATGGCCAGAGCTGACAGTGGATAGATTATGAACTGCTCATGTGCAACTTCCAAGTAAAACTAAAGAAGAAGAAAGCCAATCAGTTTCTATATGATCTTCAACATATACCCACCATTTTCAAGGAAAACATCAGGAATTACTTTCAAGTTCTAAACTGCATTGATAAGGAACCAAAGGAATTGTGAAATGAAATTAAAGAAGTCATTAAGAATGAATATTAAAACAGAACTATCCAAGTTCAAGAATCAGAAGAATGCAAACAAGATGTCAGAACAAATGGTGGAAATTACCAAGAAGAGAAGCCAAAACCAAGAAAGACAAAAATCTCAGGAAGGAACTTAAGAAAGAATTTCAGAAAGTTGTTAGAAGAAACAAGAAGTTATAATGGCATCTGTAAAGACATTGATGATAGAGACATGAGAAAAAACAAGGAAAGTTTCCAAAAGTTCTCTGAACTCAGAAGAAGGTTCCAACCTTGAATTGGTTTGCTAAAGAATGCCAATGAACAGATATTAATTGATTCAAAAAAGATCAAACAGAAGTATACAGAAATGTGATAGAGATGTCAAAATCCAAGCTACTGTACCTTAGAAGATATTCCCTACTTAGAAGAACCTCTAGTACTAGAAGATGAAGCTAGATCAGCATTCTACAGGAATTGATGGAATATCTATAGAAATATAGATGAACCAGTAATTATTTTAACCAGTCTGTGCCAGAGGACAACAGAATGGCCAGCAAAGTAGAAGGGATCAATCTACATACCAATACCAAAGAAAGGAGATTTAACACATTATGCAAACTATCATACAATGATGCTTAGATAATTCAACATAGATTATAACCCTACATGGAAAGAGGGATGCCAGATATTCAAGCTGGCTTTAGAAAGGCCAAGAAGTGCCAGACATTATTGCTGATGCATGCTGGATAATTGAGAAAGCCAAAAAATGCCAGAAGAAATCAATATGTGTTTCATTGATTATAGAAGGTCTTTGATTATGTCAGTCATGTTACATGTGGAATGTGCTTTGAAAAACCTGAATCCCAGAACATCACATTGTCCTCATGAAAAATCTATACACAGGTCAGGAAGCCTCAGTCCAGATGGAATATGTTGAAACAGACTGGCTCCAGGTTGGCAAAGGAATGAGACAAAGCTGTATATCTCCCCTTATTTATTCAATCTGTATATTGAATCTATAGTGAGGGAAGCTGGGTTGAAAAAGATTAGTGTGGTTTCAGAACTGGAGAAACCATAGAGATCTGCAGTATGCTGATGGCATGACTCTGATAGCTGAAAATGCAAATGATCTTCAAGATCTAGTAATGGAAGTCTAGGAACATAGTGAAAAAATGAGACCAAGATTAAATCTAAAAAAGATCAAATAATGACAACAGAACAACCAGCCTGAAGATGAAGATATTGAAATAGTGGGTAACATCTGCCTTTTAGGATTTACTATCAACAGTAAAGGAACCAGCAGTCAAGAAATATGTGAAGAAATATATACTTTGTGCATCAGCCAATGAAGGTGGATGAACTTAATTACAGTGGTGATGGCTGTACCACTGAAAGATCTGAAGGACCAGGTTGGGGATAGATTGTCCTGGAGAAAATCTCTCCAAGTGGTCGTTGAGAGTCAACACCAACTTGGTGGCAGATAATCAATATAGTCAATCATATTTTTTACAAAACAGGAATGAATGAATCATCATATTGTTATAGATAAAGCCAGAATAATGCTTCATTAAAGCATATATTTTGCAGTGTCCTAAAGTTATCATATTCTGGGAAGAAGTAATTACATACTGTATATTAATTTGACTTTAAAATAAAGCTTAATGTTATCAGTTGTACGTGTCTTTTTGGACTACTTGCCTACTACATGGAAACTGATAGCTGAACAGTGGAAATGGATTCTCCATACCCTTTCATTGCTAAGATATTATCTTGGTAATCTTGTCTATTCTATTAAATACATAAAGCTGTTTGTTCATTATATGTATAAAATCTTGTCTCTGTTAACATTTTGAAGCTGCCTGGAGTCATTTTGGAGTTGTACAGCTTAAACATTTGCCAAAAAACAAACAATGCAACTTTGATGCGCTCATTTCATTACTTTCCAATAGCAGCCACACTGATAAGCACCACATAGAGTCTGAAAAGTGAGGTGATTTATAAATCTGAGGGAGGGAGGCACTTCTTCTCCACCATAATTTTTGTCCCCTAAACTTATTGGAAACAATTTAAGGTGGCTCTGCCAATGATCACACCATTGCCTACTTCATACTTCCATCTGGCTGAGCAATAGCAGAACAAAAAAATAATAATAATAACACTCCAACCAATGATCTCCTTCCAGTCCTCAGTGAAGAATCTTGTTTGGTATTTTTAACTGATCTCAGCCCTTGTAACAAGGAAGAGATGATAAGCTGCCATCACTGTTCCCTCTAATACAGTGTTGTCCAAACTTGGCCACTTTAAGATGAGTGGACCTCAACTCCCAGAATTCCCTAGCCAGCCATGGGGAATTCTGGGAGTTGAGGTCCACTCATCTTAAAGTGGCCAAGTTTGGACAACACTGCTCTAATATGTTACAATTGGCCAAGACATGCTAATGGCAGCATTTGCTTACATATGACAAGATTGAATGTAGGAGATACAAAAAGATGGGAGGTAAAATGAGATGAAGGTTTCAATGTGAAAAACCCACCAATAGGGATGAGAAATGGTAGGCAAGATGAAGTGAAAGTTCCAATGGAAAAATCCCACTCTAAGTTTTAGGAGCTTGAAAAATAAAGCAGAAGTTTTTGTTTTTTGTTTTTGTTTTCCCATTTGCACCGTGCTACAGGAAATAAATTGGCTCACGTGTCCAGCGCAAAGCAGATTTTTTTTTCCCATTTGCACTGCATTACAAGAAAGCTGGATGTAAATTGGCTCTGCATCCAATGCAATCAACAACATAGGAATGCAGGGTCATGGCATTGATCCAATAGTGGCACCAAAGTCCCAAGTGAAAATGCCCAGATTGGGTATAGATGTCCTTTTCTCCCCCCAGTGACATCTGTTGGGAGTAGCACAGTACCAGGAGAATCACAAGCGGCCTGTTGTGTTCTAACTGGTCAGGGAGGGAACAGACAAACAGCAAAGGGAAAAAGCATCCGTATTTTAGCCATCTTGGCATTATTTGTTCACTCAAGGTGGTTAAAATAGAAATCTATATTCAGAGCCGATTCTTTCCACCATTCAGCAGAGGTTAATAAATCATAAGAGAAGTCCCTTCTCCAGCATTATGTGCTATTAAGGACTTAGACTTGTCCTGCTCTTATAAGACTATTTATTTTGTACATCATAGTGGGTACTAATGATCTTTTTACTTTGGGCTCTTCCAGGTGACAAATATCCCATGGTTCCACTAAAATAGAATACCTTCCATGCATGGTTTTCCAAAATTAAAGTAAATTCTTATTGACATTTCTTTAGATATTTCTTAAAGTCCCCATCATGTACGACACCCACTAGGCTTAGCAAGAGGGATATTAACTACATCAGCAGTTACCTAAAATCTATATACCTGTAAATAGTTTAGCTTTACTGAGGTCAATTGAAGAGGTGGTGTTGATTTTCCCCACGAGTATAATAAACAGTTTTCCATCTATTCAGCTATACTTCAGAGAATTTATTGAAGGTTTTATATTCACTGCTATCATTTATTGCACCCTGGATGAAAAAATGTTACTCCTTAAATCTTCAGGGAAATATTTTACATTTTCTGCAGAAACTCAAGACAGAAAGAGATACTGGGCTCAGCCAAAATGGGTCACTTATTCCATGGTTTATCTCCAGTCTACTCTAACACTTCAGTTTAATGAATTTTCAGGGATATAATTACTGACAAACAAAAATATCTCTGGCTGGTGTGGGTCTTCTGGGCTGTGTGGCCGTGTTCTGGAAGTTTTGTTTCCTAACATTTTGCCAGCATCTGTGACCGGCATCTTCAGAGAGCAGGAGCACAGACAGGAGCAGTTCTCTTTTGTGGGTATTTATAGAGATCTGAAGTTGGGGGGGGGTTAGGGGGTGTGTAGGGGGGGTTTGGGTTAATGAGTGGCTGCTTGTTTTGGTGTCAAATATGTGTGTATCTTCCTGGGGATTAGGCAGGGTTTTTTCTTCTATTGAGTTGTCTCTCTCACCTGCATTTCATCTTTATGAGCTCTTTTTAAAAAACAAAAACAAAATAACAATGGTGGTTTCCTCTCTTTTTAAGTTATGTCACGTAGATATAACTCTTGGTAAAATGAAGCAGTTTGGCTTTAAAAACTGTTTTTATAATATGACAAACAGGAGACCAACAATTATTGACCTTTTTTTCCCCCCCAAGCAAGATTTGGGAGACTTTGGTTCTATCCAGTATCACTTCTGTCCTTATAGAACCCAGTCAGCATGTCTACATTCAAATCTTGCCTTAAAATGTATCCTGGTGTATATATACAGAAGATTATTCTTCTCCACTCTTTTTGCTATCGATTTTTAACCCTCTGCCTTAATGAAGGGACTTAAAACCTTACATATTATTTTGTAAACTTATAATTGACCTAAAAAATAATTATTATAACATTGCATGGTAGAGAAAGGTAGTTAAGTATGAAGGATATTGAAATCTTCATTCATCACAGAGTAATAGGATAATATGTTTCTATCATCAATTTATCCCCTATATTTTTCTCTCTGTTTCTCAGATATCATACTTTAATTTCTTAACCCAATTAAATTAGGTTCTGCCTATGGCAGAGGCTCATTAATCTTGTTGTTCTTATTTAGCTACAGCAGGAATTTACCAGACTTTCTACGATCGTCTTTTGTTTCTCACATATGCTAGTTATACCCTTTTTTGGATCATGAAGCTCTAGACAATGGCATTTACAACCTGCGTACATCCTTATTACTGGCTGAGGCAGCCGCTTTTCAAATACCAAAGAAAGAATGGATGACAGTAGCCAGAATAAATGCAATTAGCAAAGCTTGATTGATTGATTCTCTGTACTTACATAGGAGAGTTCTTTTCCCAGTCAGCTACAGTGGGCATGGAAAACATTGCAAAAAATTGGCCACAGTATTTATAAGTTTTATAGCCTTTCAACCTAATTCCCTCCCCTTCATCCCCTCCTTCCCCCCACCCCCCCGGGGTTGCTTAGATTGCTTTTTGGAAAATAAGGCAGGAATTAGCTGTGTAGTTATGACATCAGCAAGGGAGGGTTACCTATTAGGAAGGATTGGTTACATTGTTAAGTATCTAGCAGGGATTGGGTATCTAGTTGACAGAAAAATGGGATTATCTAATAGAGGTCAGAACAGGAAGTTCCTCGTTTCATTGGCTCATGCAAAGCTATCCATGGCTTTGTGGAGAAAACAAGGAAGAGACTAGCTTGACTAAGCAAATTTTAGTTTGCTAATTAAAGGTACAGTTCATTCATAGTACTGCATGCCTTAAGTCAGGCTATGCTTGAAGAGTTGTTTGAAAACCTCAACTGATGCACAAGGCATATTAGGTGAGCTCTTTCACATTTATGTTTCTCCTCTTCATTTCTGACTCTGGACGATTACTAATAACTTCTCTCCAGGAGTGGGCTAAAACTTTCTACTCTCTTTAATAGAAAGCAAATAATGTCCCCCCACCCCAACATCAGAACACATAGTATTCAAGACCAAACATGCTATTTTGACACCAGAGCCAAAGACACACCATTCTCTTTGCATTTCAAGCAATAAATATAAGTTAAATAAACACCCATTTGCAAGTTGTATCTGGGACTTAAAATGAAATTCTTGCAGTAGTGCCATAGATGCACTTTATGACATAATTGTTCTTTTTCATGGATAAAAGCCTAATTTGGTTGGTGCCCAATTTGCAAAACATAGAATGTGTTCACACTCTGAACCGTAAATTAGTCAATCACATTTTAGCTTAGCATATTGTGCAAATCCAGTCTGTATGATTCAAGTTATTGTTTAATCCAGAAAAATGGGGCCCCTGAATATGCCATGGTTAAGACAGGTATGAATAAACATGTTATGGAAACAAAGACACAACATTACAAATGTATAAAACTTTGTAGCATATTATTAATCAATGGTAATCACGAAGGATATGTAAAAGTCTTGTATATTGGACTAAAACCTTCCCTGTTCATGACTTGTCATAAATAACATATACAGAGAGGATCAAAGAAAGCAAAATTATCTCTTTTCCATATATTCAAAGGTTCTTCCAGCTTTTAATAGTCAGGAAGGGCAGGGCAGGGCAGGGCAGGGAAATGTGCAAAAAAAGTTTGACTCTTGAGTTTGAATGGAATTTGTAAATTCCTGTTCTGAAGGTTTCAGTGCTGTAGCAAACATGAAACCAGCCATAAGGGATCTTTGTACAAACCCAGCCTTCCGTGAGAATACTAATAACAGTACATCTGCAGGCCTATAGGGGATGTCTTTAGTTGTCTCTGATGGCAATAGCTGCAGGGGTTGACGTATGATGCTATTAGAGGTTGTAAGATATGGTTCCTGTTTGCACGGATGCATTGCTGGAAAGAGATTTCACAGCAGGTGTGGAAAAGCTACACCGCCAAGGCATCCAGCTAAACCATTCTTTTAAAGTTAAATAAAACTTTTGCTTTCAGATGAGCCTATTGAATTTTTTTTTTTAAAAAAAAACTTGCCTTAGTTCATTGACTTTTGGGGGGATAAAATATAGGTATATTGTTATAACTTCTACAGCATAAGGATGATTGCACGTTTTCTATTGCGTGTGTATGAATTTTATAGTACTGACATGGTGCCACAAAGCAAGGTACTTCTGTATGTGAGAGAACCCCTTCAAAACAGCATAGAAGCCTTTCATACAAAGCTGGATCTTGGAAATAACATTCAGACCAGAATGTCCACAGAAGAAGGTGGGTGAATGTCAAGAAAGTCAAGATGGTAGCCATGACTATATGACCAAAGCCTCACTCCTTTTTTACATGCATCACACAGCTTGACTTTTTTGACCACCTCCTTTCACTACAGATGTTCCTGATTCACACTCCCTCGGTAAATATTTAGCAACTGAATAAAAGTTCTCCTGAATGTCAGGTCAGCACTTCAAGTTAGCCAGGTCAGGAAACAGATGCTACAGGTCTTGACTGGAACTGTATTTTATTGATATAGGTTGTTTTTCATCTCTGTCCAGTCTCTCCAAGGTCATCTCTTTGACTCTCTACAGTCATGACATGATACATAAATTGTAATCCCTAATTATTTCAGTGAGTGTTTCCACCTTGCTGAAAAGGCAGGTTTTCAGGATTATGAGAGTGGGATTTTGTAAGCGTGGGCTGGGAAAACAATTTGTGGATAAGCATTAACATTTAAACCACTGATTGGCTTGCTCTTACAAATACTTTATTTCCCATTCCTGCTGGAATATCAATATCTGTTCAGAATTCATTAAAAGTAATGGGACCTTATTTGATCACATATTGTATCTCTTGTTAACAGGTGTGTGTGTGTGTGTGTGTGTGTGTGTGTGTGTATGTATGAGAGAGAGTGATTGGCCCAAAGTCACCCAACAGGCTTCATGCCGAAAGCAGGACTAGAAGTCATGGTCTCCTGGTTTCTAACCTTTAATCACTATCCCAAACTGGCTCTCTGTTGAAGTTTAGAAATTTATTACTCCTTCTCTTTATATAAATATATTAGTATATTTAGTTGGTTCACATTACGGTCTAAAAATTTATTTTGACAGATGTTAGATTGCCCTCTTTTTTAACCATACTTCTTTACCTAGAACCAAACCATACTTCTTACCTAGAATGGTTTCCAAAATTTCATTTATAAAGAAGATAAGACATTAAATGGGTTTAAATCATCTGTACTCACATAAGTGAGAATTGTGCACTGTATGTGCCCTTCTTTGTTCCATGAACAGAACTTCCTGCTTCTATTCACATTTGCCTATTACTGCTTCATCTCAGGCTGAAATAAAATGGTAGCAGTATAGCAAAATCTATCAACCCCAGCTGAAGTGGTGTAAGTCACCAGTCTAAAGTTCTTTTTTTTAATTCAGTCACAGTATAGATTTGTGCATGCATATTCAGAAATATTTCCCATTCAGTCCAATGGAACTTGTTTCCAAGTATGTGGATAGAGCCCAAATGAATAAAATATATTTGACAAAATATGTATTTAGGAAAACGGTCTTAGAAAAAATGGCTTGTCATGTTGTACAGTTATAATGTTCATAATAGTGTTATTAATTGATAACATATTACAATACTATTATACTATTAATTACTATTACTATAAATACTATTACAAATTATAAAATTAATAGCAACATATTATAAAGTTCTTTGGATTGTCATGAAAATGAGATGGGCCCTGTAGGTTGGATGAGCCTGTCTTTGCATTTCCCTCCCCCCCGACCTGACTGGAGTTTGAGTTCATTGCCTTCCGGTGCCACTGTGCTATCATTGTACTATTGTTCTCTGCTTCCATTTGTTCTTGTTCCTTTTGTTTTTAATCTTGCATTTGCCATCCAGAGTCACAACTGGGAGAAGATGCTTGCTCCTTGGGAGGAAAACTATGGCAAGCCTAGATAGCATATTAAAAAGCAGAGACGTCACCTTGCCGACAAAGATCCGCATAGTCAAAGCTATGGTTTTTCCAGTAGTAATGTATGGCTGTGAGAGCTGGACCATCAAGAAGGCTGAGCGCTGAAGAATTGATGCCTTTGAACTGTGGTGCTGGAGAAGACTCTTGAGAGTCCCCTGGACTGCTAGGAGGTCAAACCAGTCAATCTTAAAGGAAATCAACCCTGATTGCTCATTGGAAGGATCGATAATGAAGCTCAAGCTCAGATACTTTGGTCACCTAATGCGAAGAGAGATCTCTTTGGAGAAGACCCTGATGCTGGGAAAGATTGAAGGCAAAAGGAGAAGAGGATGGCAGAGGATGAGATGGTTAGATAGCATCAGTGAAGCAATGAGCATGAAACTGAGCAAACTCAGGGAGGCAGTGAAGGACAGGAAGGCCTGGCGCAATATAGTTCATGGGGTCACGAAGAGTCGGACACAACTTAACGACTAAACAACAACAACAATGAATAAATAAATATATTTAGGAGATATTTTGTGCTCGTGGATCTTTGTCTTCCATACACTGTGAAATGTATCTCCTTTGCGAGCCAGCTTCTCGGTAATGTAATTCAAGGAATGGAACAGTACTTCCGACCTTTTTTTAAAAAAAAATTACCAGATTGTTGCAATAATATTTCAGAAATGAAACTTGTAATGAGTATGATTGCTATGGTAAAAAAGAAAAAAACTGTATTGGAGTAACAACGTATTATTTCTATGAACACAAATCTGAATATAATTCAGGCTTCCATCTGTGAAAAATCTACATCGTATTTTATATGAATGATTTAAATTGTAATTTTTGCTAGATGTTCTTAACACATTTCCAAGGAAAATGTGGACATAAAAATAACCACATTTCCACCTTTAATAGTGTAACAGCAGATGGAAAACATTTTCCCTGTGTTGTCTTTTGAAAAGAATCCTCGGAAACTACCTAACTTCTATCTTATATTTTTATGGATAACTAATAAAATGTGCTTAAAGAAAACCAAAATAGCCATCAATTCATTTTATAGGTATGGCAGCAAGTCTTTAAAAATAAATGCAATCAGAGTTTCCACAGATGTTCTTTCTGGAGAGTAATAAGAATAGTTGATTTTTTAAAGCAATTTTCATACCTAGAAGCTTATAATGCTCCTTTTCAACGGTGCTATATTCTGCACAGCCCACGAGACAAACAGATAAGCAACAGGGGGAAACATTTGTACAGAAAACACTTCACCTTCCTAGAAAACTTCTAAAAGTAGAAGTGATTATTCTATCACAGGCTTATATGAAGGATGAATTCAATACTTCCCTGAAATATGACCTTGCAGTTGATTGTGGAAAGTTAAATGACTGAAGAACTTTAAAGAACATCACTCAAGTTTGGGTGGAATCTTACGTTAGGTTTGATGTACGAAACTTCTGCTTTCACTGGACCTGGGTTCACTGTTTGTGTATACTGTGCTCCAGACATTTCGAGCATTTAAGGCATTGGCTATTTGTCTGCTTAGACTTTCAGCCTTTTTGATCACTAGGATTTTAGGTAGTCTCTGGTTATATTTATCTACAGTAAGACTATAATTCAAGATTCTGTCAATAAAGTCCAACATTCCCTTGACCTGTTATAAGAACTCAGACAATTCCCAGTGGAAGAAATCAAAAGTATTACATATCCCAAAAGATAATCTGTTAAATAAGCATCTTCCAAATGTCATAACAAAAATAGTTAATTTGGGATAATCTAAGACAGGGTTTCTCAACCTTAGCAACTTTAAGACATGTGGACTTCAACTCCCAGAATTCTTATTTGTCTAGGCATTTTCAAATTATGCTATTTTGTTTTCTCTATATTGACTTGTTCAGGTTGCTAATACTTTTAGCAACCTCTTGCTAAAATCAAAGGCCTATGATTATTAAAACTTTGCCACAAAAGACTGCAGAACTATTGGCTTCTTCAGATCTGCTTACATACAAGAATTGCCAAAATTCTTGATGAACAATGATCCAGTCTTCTGACACATTTATTCTTTATGAACTAGCCTGAGACCTTCCTTCCTTCCTTCCTTCCTTCCTTCCTTCCTTCCTTCCTTCCTTCCTTCCTTCCTTCCTTCCTTCCTTCCTTCCTTCCTTCCTTCCTTCCTTCCTTCCTTCCTCTCAACAAAACAATATTGCACCTAACTATACTACAGCAATCCTTCCACCATCATTGTGCAAGTGGCCTGTAGAAAAGTAAGGACATCAGTGTCTTCTTAAAAACCATCAGGGTGGGAACATTCCATGTCTCAGGAAGTAAGGTGTTCCATACTATGGAGACAGCCACTGAGAAGATGTGTTGGCAAGTTCCCACTCCCCCTCACTTCAAAAGGCACGAGAACTCTCAACATATTCTCTTTGGAAACACATGGGATTTGTCAAATCAAGACAGAAAATATAGTCCTGAAGGTATCCAGGCATGGAGCTATGTAGGGTTTTATAAGTAATCACCAGCAGTTTCAACTAAGCCCAGAAGGAAAATCAGTGCATCAACTGTAACACAAATGAGACATTATGATTTAATGAAATAATTAGTCTGATAGAAGGATTTGTGGACTCTATGATCCTATTTGGCCAAAGTTTCACTGTTTTTTTTTCCCCCACAGCAACAGAATATATTGGATCTTATTGTAATTCATTTTCTTTTCAATATTTGTAGAAAGGTCTTAATTGCCACTTTTCTTCAGTTTTCCACTTAAGTTCTCAAGGAAGTTCATCCAGAGTTTTCTTAGGGTTCTGGCATTCCTCACAGAATTAAAAAAAAAAAAAAAAAGTTGAATCAGAATTCTGTTTCAGAGTGCAGGTAATAGGCAAAGCAGATTTCAAAAGATCTCTCTGATGGTACATAATTGGAGGGGTTGCTTGTCAAAAAAGACAAAAAGAATAGAGTATTAGCAATTCTTCAGAACACAAAAATAATAGAGAATAGAAAAGGTCAGCTTCCTAATCCTCAAGACCTTGCCTTCCAATTATATAGATAAACTGGCTGAGCTCCAGTGATATTAAAGTGTAAAGTATATTTCAAAGGGTAATAATAAAAGAGAAATTCTAGTTCTATTATAATGGCAAAAAATAAAGGATTAACAATTAAACAATCAATATCCTTAAATCATGAATTATCAGTGTGTAAGCATTATGTTAGAACTTAAATGCTGTCATTGAAAGTGATAAAATGTTGATTGCAAAGAAGCTTGACTAAATATATCTCCTAATTATTCAGATGGCTATAACTAGAAAAATATCCCTATGGCAAAACTATTTTCCCAATCTAAATACTTAGAAGATGATGGCTTTAAAATGACAGTACCAACCCTAGCATTCAGGTGATGACAATAACAACATTTGCTTAATTAAAGGTTGTTAATTAAGCATAATGAAAACCAATAGTACTAAAACAAGATCAAATTGCTTCTATAGATCTATGTGATAAAATAAATTGAAGATGTCAGTATTTTCTTGGAAGATATTAGTTATATGGATCTTATCAGCTATTTCAGATTAACTTTCCAAGCTAATTTTCTAATGAATGTCCTCAGCCTTAGGTAGTCTTCTGTTTCATATAACTAGTACTACTAGATCTGGACTTCAACAATCTGGATGATGACTACATGGCAGTGAGGACATATTGAAACTTGCTACCATCAAAAGGCTTTCTGAATTTTTGGGGTCCTGATTTTGGAATCCTCATTCATTCATTCATTCATTCATATTTCAAATTTAGTCACTGCCCATCTCACTCAATGAGTGACGCTGGGCTGTTTACAGTAAAAACAAAAATAAATACTGGTTAAAATACTGATTAAAATACAATAAACCAATGTTCAATTAATAAATAACAGATTCTAAGATAATTGATGGTAAGTGGTGGCTGTTAACCTCCGGGACCATCTTCAAGATGCCAGCCACCCCCAGGGTTGGTTACCCCTCCTCACAGCCCACGCAAGTTGGCAAAGCCAGGTCTTCACCCCTTTCTGGAAGGCCAGGAGAGTGGAGCCCCACCTCACCTCTGGGGAAAGAGTGTTCCGTAGGGTGAGGGCAATGGCAGAGAAGGGTCTCCTCCTGGGACCCACCAGCCGACATTCTTTCAAAGATGGGATCTGTAACATACCTTCTCTGCCTGTCAGGCCTAGTCCAAGAACAACGGTGAAATAGTCCTGAGTAAAGTTCCTTTATTTGCTTACAATTATAGAGAGAATCTTGCCAGACTAAATCCATACAATAGCAACTAGCGGATATACCCTGGGAAGTTCTAGGGAGTGGCTAACCTGAACCTCTTATGCTTCCCACCCTCCCCCTGTGGACTGTGCTGTTTTTGTCTCCTTTCCCTTCCTGGAGTGCATTTCCTGGAATGCACCCCTTCCTTTCTGATAGCCTTGATCTCTGTTGCTATCCACCACACTGCCTGACTGGGTGGGACGGGTCAACGTAATAGGGATGAGATGGTCTCTCAGGTAGCCTAGTCCCATGCCACTTAAGTTCCTGCTGCTTTGTTTTATTTTATTTTATGCATAATTCAGTCATCATCCCTGTTTCTACATTTTTTCCTTTTTTTCTTTTTTCTTTTTTTTCTTTTTTCTTTTTTTCTGGAAGATTAACACAAGAATTCTTTTGGCTATGGCCTTCTATGGATTCCATGTTTTCTGAAAAGGATCAATTTGTGTGATTGATTCTTGCAGACCATAATATGATGGCTTTCTCCATCTAGTACCTTCTTTTTCAAATGCCCTCCTGTTGGTAAAAGGGTGGTGCCAACTCTGTTTCTTTTACACACTTATCAAAGGATCAATATTTTCCTGTTGCATGCCATTTGTTAATGGCTGAAGTTCTTCTTGACAATTGAAAGGAAAAATGGTATGACCTTAATAACCAGTCCTATTTGCAAATGGTCCAGTACCACATAAAAAGGAGCTAAAGTACACCAAATCATTTATAACTTCTTTTGTAAGCTTGATGTACAAAATTAGTGGAATTGCTTATAAATGTGACTAAGTCAGAAGGACTTGGATTAATTTGCATCAGATTTGGAATATCTCCTGAGCATGCCAGGGAACTATGTTATTAGACTTGTCTTCTGAAATATTTTGGATGCCTTCCCTTTATGTGTGTGTGTGTGTGTGTGTGTGTGTAGTATGCATGTGTATGTGTATGTGTGTATGTACTAATTCTTTATACCAATATTTAATACTGAGAAAATTGATAGAATTTTAACTGGAATTCTCTGTGTTTCCCCCATTATCAAACGATGAAAAAACATAGCTCTAATTCCTTGGTTTTTTAAATACTATATGTAGTGAGGCATGCTTTACATTTTAGCTACAATAATTAGGGATTGATTTTGAAGGGATGAAAAAGATAATCCCATAGAAGATAAGGTAAAGTCCATAGAGATCATGTCAACATTTTAATAATTTTTTTAAATTACAATTAAAAAGATAAAAGCTAATACAAACTAAAGAAAAGAAAAAAGAAAAGAAAAAAATAAGTGCAGAAAAGAAATAATAGAAAAATAGAAAAGAAAAAATAAGAATATAGTAAATAAAAAAGAAAAGATATATAAAAATGACTTCCCCCTTCATCACAACAGGTATAAACAATTTTAGTAACTTATCACCTTCTCTTAAAATACAGCAAATGATCTCTTCTTCCCATATCCCGTTTCTTATCTATAAACAAATCCTTAAAGCCTCATTGCTTCATTCTTGATCAGCAAAAAACTCTGACCTTAATAAGATGTGCAGTTAGAAAAAAAAAAAGCTGGTTCACTTTAATCAATAGTTTAACTCATAGTTCTCAAGAGATACTTGACTTCTTGAGGCTCTAAAGAATCTGTCACTTTTTATTATATAACAGTTAACAGAAACACCCATATGTGACTCAAAATATGCTGTGCCATCCCATAAGCTTTGGTTTTAATGAGCCCAAAGAGGAAAAAAATGTTTCTTATATTTCTTCTTTTAAAAAGTAAAATGGAAATGAATTAAAGGTGATTTTTTAATGCAGTTAAGTTGTCCTAAGTTAAATGGCATATGTGTATGATATACACATAAATTTAACCAGCTGATTGTAGCACTCTTCAGGAGAAGGCATGAAATATCTAATGAATTTAATTGTCCACACTCCTAATTTACTTCTAATGCTAGCAGTATCAGTGACACACTTAGGTAAAATATGCTGGACTTAATAATGTTAAAATCACTCCACTTTTTATAAGGCCATATGCATTACTGAACTTAAAATACATTAAGCCCTTCTTGCTGTGTTGGGAGACTTGCTCATTCATATGAGAGAGGCTGCTCTCCTAGACTCGTAGCCTTTGGAAGAATCAAGAGAAGGCCTCGCCAGTGACACTGTGATTTCTATTTAGCACAATGATGTTTCATCATCCCAAAAGAAATTGAATTAATGCTATGCTGAAATCTGCCTTTCTTAGAAGTTTTCTTCTCCTGCAAATGAGGCTTCTGTTTTTTTCTAATTCCTTCTCAAGGTGCTCTGTTCTTCTGCATTATAACAAGCCAGATAAGTCAGATATCCGCATCTATGATGGACCACAGAGTTCCTACTTCTGTAGAAGGTGGGGAGAAAAGGAGGAGGTCACAGCAGTCCCATGTCCTATTTTGCCTTTGGTTGCATTATAGTCGAAGTTGTGTGCTTCCTTTGTGTCAGAATATTTCCTTTGTTATCTGCTTCTCAGTCCACAATGTGTAGGATTGAGATGCAGACCCATTCACACTCATGAGCCAAAGTGGTATTTAGGAGACCAAAGTGAAATGTTTTCAGAGGAATGGATTTTGCATCCCTATGACTCCTTTCATGTTTCAAGGATGCAGTGCCATTTCCCCCTTAACCTTTCCACGTGGGTATCAGTTCTTTGGACTCATTTTATGAAATGAGTATTGTTATGATTGTAATGTGAATTGTGCTTGTGATAAGGGGAGGGGGGAAGCTCTTGGCAATATCAGGCCATTATAATCCAAGGTCAGAGCACCGAGCAAATCATATTATGGGATTTCAGGCAGGTGGCAAAGTGGATCTTTCTTACATTTAAATAGTCAAAAGGCTTAGAAATAAATATAAAGCACCATCTCCGGCTGGAGAATAGTATGTAGCTCACCATTGTATTTCATGAATTAAAGAAAGAGAGGTAAATTAACATCCCCTGGTAATATTTTATTTATGCTTTCCTTTGCTTAGAGACTTGTAAACAATGAAACACAATCCTGAAGAGACTCTTAAAGCTCCTGTCAACAGGGCTGCCATTTACATCAATTTTATAGTACATTAATTCTTTAATTTTTAAAAGCCAAACAAAAACTACCCTTCCTCCCTCTGAAAGTGGTTTAGAATTATATTCTCTCTGTTCACAATTGTGCTTGGCTTGTTTTTTTGCTATTCTTCAAAAAAAAAAAAAAGCATCAAATGGTTGCACAATAGAAGAAGATACTGACGCATGCCCTGCTAGGCAGAACATAGAAAAATATTGTCACATAATGGAAATTTTGTTCATGCCAGGCCATGGCAGAACTACTCCAGCAGCTCCACAATCTTACAATATGCTTGTGATATTTGGGCCATCCCTCAGAGCAGATTTGGAAGATACAAGAGGACTGACAAAAGAGGATTGGTCAGTGTTCCCACTGCACAAGATGTTTACTTCCACAGCATTTGCTTTCATCCTGTGAAGTTAAAGCAGACAAATCTACAGGCACCCAAAATCCTAGATGATTGGATGACAATATTATAAAATTACATATCACTACTGCATTGCTTTGATCAACCATGAAAGCTACAGTCCTTGTTCCAATAATTTTGTTAAAGATCGTATAAAACAGGTAAAACTAATGCAGGAGCCTAATACAAAAATATATTAAAGCAGAAAAAATAATAATGTTAAGAAAGTACAGAGACCCCCCCCCCAAAAAAAAGACAAGAAGAAACTTCCCCCTTCATCCCCAGCAAGTATATTCAACATTAACAACTTATCGCTGTCTCTTAAAGGTACAGTCCTATACATGTGAATAGAGTCCTCTTGGTTCAACTGGGCTTACTTGTAATTAATGTTTTTTTTTAATTGAAGAGAAATAAATAAACAAATCACACGTCTTCCTTACTTTATGTTAGTTTGTGTTAGTTTTTAGCTTCTTGTTTTAAAGATTTAATAAAAATTATGTTAAAAAATCAATCAATCAATTAAGAATTTTCTATCAGAATATAAGGAACACAAATAATTTTGTGTTGGAGAAGAAAAGGGTAAGATCATGAAAAGTGAATGATTAAAGAAAGTTATTTACGTGTGATATAAATAAGTTCTCCCTTCAAGTCCAAAGGGTGATAAATATTCCAAGCACACTAGCAAGAAAGGGAGAAATTCTATAATTACAAAAAAATTCAATTTCACTAAGTCTACATCTAAAATAATTTTAATGATTTATTTATATCCCTTGAAACTGAAGAGAAAACCACCCAAAACATATGAAATAAACTCAAAAGAAGGAGGAAATAAGCAAAGGCAAACAAATTAAACTCACATTTGCTTTCCTTCTGACCAAGAAGAGACTGCGCTGAAAGATTTAGTTAGGATCCTTTGATCTGATTTAAGAGAATATTATAAGGTTGCGGGAAGAAGGAGGAAGAGATGGAGGGGGAATGGGAGGATAACCATAATCAGAGCTTCAGAGATAAATCTTGATGTTTCCAGCTGTTACCTTTATAAGCTTTTCTAAGCCAAGGTGTATCCAAAATTGTTAGTTCATCAAAATGGTTAGTCTATCACTTGTTGAGATGGGTGGCTATAGAAATCAACTAACTAACTAACTAACTAACTAACTAACTAACTAAAGCAAATAAATAAATAAATAAATAAATAAATAAAAATGTGATTTGTTTGGAGGGAAAGCACTATTTAAATACAATTATTGTTGCTTTTTTAATCTGTATCAGTACACTGTATATGCTTCGTAGTTGGTGGGATGTGGGCAATGCTATGTTGACTTGCAAAGTGTTCTCTAGATTAGTGATTGTCCTTGCATAGAATCATGTGAGCATACTTTTAAAAAGTCATCATTCCTGGCTATTCTGTGTTAGCCAGACCACACCTAGAATATTTGCTCCAGTTCAGGGTATCATAATTAGGAAGAACATTGATAAACTGGATTATGTTCAGAGGAGAGCAACCATGATAAGAAGTCTAGAAAGAAAAAAAAAAAAAAACCCTTATGAGGGACAGTTGGCAGCACTGGGTTTGTTTAGCCTGAATAAGAGAAGAATAAGGGAAGACATGATAATTATCTTCAGGTTTCTGAAGGGCTGTCATGTAGAGGGCAGAATCATTATAAAGGAAAGGACAAAAAGCAATGGGATATACATAGAAATAGATTTTGATTGGACATCAGAAAAAAAATCCTAATAATAAGAGCTGTTCAACAAAAGACCAAACTGCCTTGGGAGGTGGTAAGCTTTCCTTTGGTGGAGGTGTTTAAACAGAGGCTGTATGGTCATTTTGGGGATGCTGTAGTAGTAGATCCCTTAGTTTCTATGAAAAATTGACTTTGTTGTACTTGTGGAATACTGGTCAAACTGTACCAGAACTGGCCAATACTGTCTTTACTATTACCAGGGAACGCTGCATGTTACACTGGTATTCTAGATTCTGTATCTTACTAAAAAGCATGATGTTAAAACATGAACTGATCAAAGTCATGATGGATAGAATGTGATCAATACTGATGCCCTCATTAGTGATGACTATGATATATGAAAGACTGCAAGTTCAAATGTACAATGAGTAAAGAATAAAAGGCATGAATTAATGAATAAAATGAAAGAAAAATAGTAAAATCAATGTATGAAACATTTTCAGGAATTCTACTTTACCGTTGTAGGGTGGAATAACAGAATCTTGAAAGCCTGTCCTGTTTCTTTATTGCATCTCCTCCTTTCCCAGCACTGTGTTGTATTTTACTTTCTCTTAACCCTGATGAAGTAACATAAGGTCAGTTACCTCTGGACTCCTGTACAAAGACCAAAGTAGTTGTGGTTAATAAGGAAGTAGAATTGCAAGTTATTTTCAACCCTTCAAGGTGGACCAGACTAGGAAGCCAAAGTCATGCAGGCCAATATTTGTTATAAAGATATAGTAACAGAGTCTGAATGTGATTCTCCATTCCCTCCCTCCCTTTATCTTCCTGAGAACTAGAGAGAGTCTTGCCTGAGGCATTTTCTCAGGTTACAGTTCTACCCCAGACTCAGATTTCTTTTACCTAACCATTCTCTTGGTAACAGCTCTTTCTCCTGTTCCTCAAGGCCATTCCCTCAACCTACTACAGGTATAGGTAAATGGAGTAAAAACAAAACAAGTAGATGAATTTGGAAACAGCGATAGACATTTTTTAAGACATGCAAATGCTGATAGAAAGCTAGTGGGTAGTCAGTCGTCCATTGTGAGGAATGAATACTGAAAGACACAAAAGTGGCTATATGTATATGACAATGTAAAACAGTGACAACTGCATATGTTAGGAGAACCATGAGAGTAGGTTGAATGAAGTAGGAATGAGCACAAGAAATATGTTGAAATACTTTGTTCATATGGAGACACTGAATGAGGATTGGATTACAAAACAAATACACGAAGCATAACTGAATGGGTCAAAAGGGGGGGAAAGACCAAGGAAGTCATGGCTAGGTGGAATGAGTGAGATTCTCAAAGAGAAAGAAGTGAGAAGTTTAAAGAATAAAACAACATATGAAGCTGTGTATGGACATGGTGAAAAAAAAAAAGGATGGTTTGCAAGAATAGAAAGGTATAGAGAAGGATATTGAATGGCACTGGGGCAAACAAGTTTTAGCTGTCTTTTCTTTTTCTTATCCCTTGTCTTACACTTCTTTGTCTTACTATTTCTTATCTTTTTCTCTGCTTTGCATCATATTGTTTTCACTGAAAAGAAATAACATCATGAGTATGTATGTGTTATTTGTTGTTCCATAGTGATAATGCCAGAACTTAATATTTAAATAGTTTTCTGTAATTATTATACAGCCCAAGCAATCATCTCTTTTACATTAGGTGTCATTGGAGCAATGTACATTCAAACCAGTACTCTGTAAAAAGGATATAAGAATAATGAGATGTTCAAAAGAGTTTATAGCAGTGGTTTCTATTGGTGTAATGAACAAAGGCACAAATAGAGACCTGATTCCTTTGTGGCTTTTCTTATTGAGAGAAATAGTTTGGACAAACAGTCAAAGATACCATCTGAAAGTTATGAAATTTGCTGGGTTTCCTGTTCTAGAAATGATGAGATCAGGAGAGTTCTCCCATGCATAAATTACGGCTAGATGATGCTACAAAAATAGAATCATCCTGCAATTTGCACAACCTAAGATATTTAGTATCCTATCAAAAACTGATTTGAAGGATGTTTTAATGAGTTACCATGGTAACTCGTGTTTGCATTGGACTCTCTCAGACATTCCAAGGAGTCTTGATTTAAATACAATTGGAAAGTAGAGTACGAAGCAAGTTCTATTGTCTCCATTTAGTGATATATAAATTCGATTGAGAATTAAAGTTTGTTACTTCAGAATTTAACATAGGAGATTACAGAAGACGCATGGTTGATTCAGTGCAGGCGTAAGGGTTACTTGTTAACAGGTTTTAAATGACAATGACATTGGATTAAGAGAAGCATCATTAGTTTAGGAGATTTAAATATTTCTAACTACATTTAAGGAATCAAATATGGCAAGGTTATGAAAGCCTTATGAGAAAGTTAAGATATGTAAATTTACCAAGGATGTCCCCAGTTAAGATACAGTTCTGCTAGTGTTACCTTAATAATCAGAGAGTGAGTTATACCCTTAATTCTGAGATAAGGAATCTCAATTTCTCTATTAGTCTCCTTCAGAGTCTCCTTGAGCATCCCCATCTCAGATCCCTGAAGATTATAATCTATTGAATCTCTTATGGCTCAAGATCAACCAATCATATCTACTGAATATGTCTATGTGTATGTATGTGTGTGTGTGTGTATACACACACACACACAACCACATACATATATATATTCAGTAGATAGCAGGTTGGGATTCATTGAAGTTGACAAAGAATGTGTTGCTTCCAATAGAAGAGAATATCTGTAGCTCAGGGTTGAACTGAGGAGTTCTTGTCTCACACTGTTTCACACTGAAGATGTTACCTAGCTGGATAATGAAATGTCTGCAAGCAAACAACCAAGCTTAGAGAGCACCAAGAACTCCACAATGTGTTATTTTCCTTAAGTCTTATTATCTTTTTTTTTGTCTCTGGAAGGCATAGATCACTGAGTTCAAACTGGTTAACATCTCTATGGAAGATTAATAAATGTGGATTTTTCTTGCCAAAAAAAAAAAAAGCCTCACTGTTTAGCCCCTCACTCGGTCAGAAATGGAAGCTTGAAGCAGAACTGCAGCATGACTTTGGTCAAGTAAAAACTTTTCTAGTATTGTTATAAATGTTTATTCCCACTCCAAAAGAGTTTGTCTTCTGGATTCTAAATGCAGGGGAAAGTGGTTGGAAAACCTGATTCACTGTGTGTAGTTTTTTTAATATTAGAGTAAGAGGTGAATGCATTTTATATCTGTGCCTGTACCAAAGAAAGCTGGAAGTTACTTTTTTCCTTTGTATTTCTTTTTTGATTCTCTCTCTTTTGCTATTTTCTTCTTTTTTCATGTTTTCTATATTTTACTTTTTGCTGAAATTTAATAAAGTTCTTTAAGAAAAAGAAAAAAAAAAAGGAATATCTGATTCACTGGAATGGCTACCCAGAATTGGAGAGATTGGGGGAAAAAGCAACAGATATCTATACTCCATGCCTTGAACAATAGTTTCATCTAAGATTCTCAGAAAAGCCCCATCCCCATGATCCAGTCACAATGAATCCCAGGATGAAGAGGACTCTGTGCTTCCAAGCATGACGGACTCTCCAGAACTGTCCACCCTTTGAGGTAGTCCAGATAAGAAGCACAAACCATGAGTACTAACACTATCTTTATTGTAAGATTACCGTAACAGAATCTTGCAAGTCTGAAAGCACTTCTCCCCTCCTTTACTTTTACTTTCCAGAAAACTAGGGAGGGTCCCTTCTAAGATCCTTCCCATGTCCCTTTTGCTTCTGTGGGCTAAGTACCTTTTGCATGATGGTTGTCTAGGCCGAAGTTCTTCCTCCTGCCTCCCAAGGTCATTCCCACATACCATTACAAGAACAGGCCAGTGTGGAGCAGGAGGGGAGAGAGGACTCCTCAGCTCCATCTACCTCTGTGCTGCAGAACTTGCCAGGTAAACCTGGAAAGCAGCCAGGGAGGAGGGACTTGACAATGACTTGTACATCTGCACTGCAGGACTTGTCTGATGACCTTGGAGAGCTGCTGAATGAAAGTAGGGGAAGTGAGTCTGTACTTTCTTCCTGTAACAACTTATCAATGCTTTCTTTGCCCATGGAAGGGGAGACTGAGTCTAATGAGAGAGGAGGTACAGAGAAGCACAGAGATGACCTTGGAGACACTATGTCACAGCAGATCAACAAACATTATTTAAGTGTAGGATAGGAAGAAAACATTAGAAAGAAACTCAGACTAGCTCAGCTTTACCTCTCTTAAGGATTAGAGGGAGGAAGGGAAAATGCTGTCAGACTTTCAAGAATATGTTACTATATCCTACACCAATAAAATAGTGTTCCAGTCATTCTTGTGGAATTTGTTTCCTGACCTGGTCTACGTCAAAGGGTTGACAGGGGCACACTATGGATCTCAGAAATTTGAATAGTTTGCTTCTAATGCAGATGTATTCTTGTAGGTGCAAATATGTACTCCATACAAGAGAAGGTTTATTACTTTGGCTTTGATTACTGCTGCAATACATTTATTACCTTTACAGCTGGCAAATTTGATTATAACTTTAGTGGATTTTTGCTCCTACTGAGAGGTCATATGTTTGATGCTTCAGGCAGTGGAACATTAGAAGTCAATGTGTGAATATATAAAGTTATTTGAAGGACTTGACCTGCTCAATCTGGATATAGTTGATTTTCCAGTTATGCAAAATGTTAGTATGGCACTTCATAAACACAGTCCCTTTGGTTTTGGAATAACTGATCTCCAGCATTTCACTCTGAAAATATTACCTCAATGCACATAGCTTCAACACAGGTCTGTCTGGGATAGCATGCCCCCAGAGATAAAGACAGCACCCTGTTTCCTAGGTTCTAGAAAGTTCTTAAAACTTGACTTTGATCCCAGACCTGGGATTAATGTATTGTTGTTGTTGTTTTTTGGGGGGGCTGTTTTTTTTTTGTTTGATTTGTGTAATTTTTAGGTTGTTTTAGTCTGGGCTGTATGGTTTTAGGTTTTATCTGTTTTTATGGATTTTTGTTTTGTTTTGTTTTGTATGCCACCCAGAGTCCCTGGGAATTGGGTGGCTATACTAAATTTCAATAAATAAATAAATGGATGAGGATGAGGATGAGGATGATTTTAATCTGACAGGCGTTTCATGAGAGATACAGAATAGCCTACAATTTACCATGATAATAAAATAATTCAGCTTTATAATGCAACTTAAAGTATGTGCCGCTAGCTATAAGCAGTAATATCGACTCCTGATAATCTTAGGTATGTCAATATAATTTTGATCTTTAGGATGAACTTCTGAAATGAGCAGTTCATTTCACTATGAACTAAACATCAATATAATGCTAACATAGGATTCAGTGGCTTATTCCTTCTTATTTATTTTTTATCGACAATTCATCCATCTCAGAAGGTAGGAAGGAATCTAATTCATTCATCCTCCTATATTTATCCCTACCCACATACATATGGGGAAGATTCTTGCTGTACCAACAAAAACTATTGTAAATCTAAGTTCTTTGATTCCCCCAATCCTTCTGTTGTCACCCTCTTGGCATATATATTCTTACTGGCTTAGAACATGGGGGACAGACAAGCTGTGTGATTATTAAAATGCCAGCCATGTTCAGACATTTTTATCCTACACTTCTGCTAGAATAATTACCTCCTAATACCAACAGGACTCAAAAGGTACAGAACATTTTTTTTAAAGTTTTCTTTCCCCTCCCCCCTCAGAGGCTATATTCTGAGAAAGCTGCCAATTATATTCCTTCAATACAGCAACAAGAATACTGCTCTCTGGGTTAAGTACATATTTTAGGAAGTCTACCACACAGCTTGAGAAATATGTGCTCCTGTCTTAAATGTTTCTCTCATTTTACAATGCAAATGTAAAAATCATCTTTCTCCCATTTTTCAGGACTTCTTGATTGGATGGATAAAAAACCTTCTGTATACGCTTCACAGTTTAGCTATATCAATTAATGAAATCCAGCCACATATAGTCAGCTCTCTGTTTTTTCATTTACTAGCTTAATGAGGTGGGAAATCATTCTCGTTTTCTCCATCCAAGTGAAGATGGATATGCTTCCTTAATGAACTAATGTATCTATCTGTGTATTTCTTAGCACATTAGGAGTAATCTGTAATCCTGATCGCTGGAATGGGTACCAACAATTTAGCTGTTCTGAGCATTAAATACTGGAGTAAAAAGGCTTTCTTGTTTCCTCCTCTGTGGTTCTCCCACATTAGTGAGCTGTATTCTGAGTCACTTAACAATCCTGATTTCTATAGAAGTGTTCTACCAATATTTCCAATCCAAGCAGGGCAATGTACTGCTGTGATAAACATCTTGTTTACATCTAACAAGATCAGGCTCCAGCAATTATCCAGAAGAGGAAGTCATTCTGCAGGTATTTCTTTCCAGGGGCATAATCATCTCTGGCTTATTAATTTTTACCATGTCTGACTTGGGAGGCCCAAAACTTGATTTATGCAGAACTCTTATCAGACATGAAAAATGTTCCAAATGGCTAGATTAAGCACAAGTGTTCACCCTGACTCAAGCAAACAACCTTAGAAAAATAGTACATAGCATCATGATATCAACTCATTGTGAGACAACCCAAGATCATTCCATAATATCCCCATGTCTTTTACCCAATCTCTCGAAAACTGTTTAAAATCAGTTTTTAATTGGTTTCATTTCTTCTGACTTCAGAGTCAGCAAAAGACAATCAGGGACACAGCTCATCCACAGGAAAGTGCAGAGAATGTCATGCCTCCTGGCCAAACTACTGCTGGTCCTGATCATAAATAAGTTAACATCCAAGCTTGCCACAATTTCTTTTTATGTTTAAAATCCCCCTTTCTGCTGTGATGGCAAAAACTAAGGACAGCAGTGGCTGGATGGGAGAAAGTAAACAGCCAAGGTGAAAGTGTCTCTGTTGTGGTTGGGGGGCGGGGAGGAGGAAAAGAGTTGTAAGCCATAAGTTCAGAGTTCTCTTCAGTGGAAAAACAGACCATCCACAAGCTCTGCAGAACCAGAATGTTGCAAATAAAACACTAGCTTTCCTTTCCTTTCCTTTGCTTTGCTTTGCTTTGCTTTGACATACACCACAGCTGAAAAAATAATCTGGACTCCAGAGGCATTTGCAGGGAGAATTAAAGAGGGCAAATGACAAAAGCATCACCATGCTGTCACAATGCAAGCTTCACCACTTTTGGACATACATCATGCAGGACAGAGCTTGCATCACAATAGCCCAATGCAGCTTTCGTCAGAAGAACTCAAGCACTAAATCTTGCAGATGCTTCTGCCTGATTCAGCTCTCAAAACCAGCCAATTTGCAACTGGACAAGTTCGGAACTGGTTCCAGATCAGCAGGAAACACTCATAGGGAGGTGACCTATTGGATTTAAATGCACTCAACAAGCAACTTTTAGTGTTTTTCAATTCCCCCACTTTTGATAGGCTATCCTTCAGGTTATTTTAACTCAAGTTTCCTTTTGAGACACAGTGAAATTCAATAATAAACTAGCTATTGTGAAGCACAGCAGATTTTATTTATTTTTATTTATAACGTTTATCAAATTTATAGGAGCACCCATCTTATACGCAATAATCCTAGGCAGCTCACAACAAAACCAACAAAACAGAAATAAAACCAATCATATCACCCATACAAAGGAGCATCATACTTCTTACCATGGCACCATAACATCCATCACTGCTGCATACACTGGTTCACCCCCATCCTGGGGGAAGAGCCACATCTTCAAGGCCTTCCAGAAGGCTAAGAGGTAGTGGCCCTGCAGATCATAGGTGGGAGGCTGTTCCAAAGGCATGTCTCAAGATGACAACACTTTAGGGAAAGAACCTGGAGCATGCTTTGGAGCAACCTTGGAGCTCAAATGCTTATATGACTTTGCGGGATGGGCAGATACCTTCAGGAAGAGGTGGTCATGCAAATAACTTGGCCCCATACCATACAGAGCTTTAAAATTGATAATCAGCACCTTGAATTGAACCCCGAAAGAAACTGGAAGTCAGTGCAGCTTGCACAACAGTGGTATAACACAAGCAAACTGTGGGGTTCACAGAAAATAGTGCATTGCCACATTCTGGACCAGTTGTAGTTTCTGGGTGATCTTCAAGAACAGCCTTGCATAGAATGCATTGTAATAATTCAATTGGGAAGTGTTTAGAGCATGAGTGACTGTGAACAAGGCCTTCTGGTCCATGAAAGAGCCTGATTGGTGCACTCAGGGAGCTACAGTTCCAGGAAGACCCCCAAATTGTGCACCAACTCTATCCAAGGGAGTGCTACCCCATCCAGAGTCAAAGATGACAACTCATTACACTCTGGAGCCCAAAAAACCAAAGCCATTCACTCTTGCTAGGGTTAAGTTACAGCCAGTTCCTCCCTATCCAGATCCTCACAGACTCCAGACACTGGGCAAGGACCTGAATGGCATCACCTGTCCAGCATGGAGTGAAGATATATAGCTGCATATGATTGGCTTACTGATGATACCACACACCATGCCACTAAATGACCTCACCCAGTAGCTTCATGTAGACGTTAAATAGGAGAGATGATAGACTCAAGACCTGAGGTACACCACAAGAGAAGCTTAGGCTGGACCTCTCCCCTCTCTCAACACCAACTGGTGATGGAGGAAACTCCCAACTCCAGATCATGGAGGAAAGAAAACCACTGCAGAACAGTGACCCCCCACTCGTAGAGCCAGTCCTGAAAGATACCATGGTATTGAAAGCCACCATGAGATCCAGGAGGGCCAGGATGGACACCACCCCACATCATGAGCCCTCCAGAGGTCACCCAAAAGTGTGATCAATGGCATCTTGGTACTATAACCCAGCCTGAACACTGATTGAAAAAAGTCTAGATAATCTGCTTCATCCAGGGTCTCCAAGCTATATACCTACCATCCTCTCAATAACTTTCCTCAGAAAGGGAAGTTTGGAAACTGGATGAAAGTTATCAAATGTTGTAGCAGTAGGATGGCGTCTTGAGAATGGAACTGTCAGGCCTAGCCCAAGGAACTCCAAGAGACAGTGCAAATTCAGTCCAGTTATGTTTATTAGCTACAACCTCTAGCAAGAATCTTCCCAGACTGAAACCCCAGATCCCAAAGTCAGCCAGCCACAACAGTGTGAATTCCTCAGGGAGGTGTCAGTCTCATCCTCTTGTTCCTCCCACACTCTTCTGGGGAGCTAAGAAAATGTTTATCTCCCTGAGCCTGGCCTTCATAATTCCATTCCATCACAGGAACATACCACCACCTCCTTCAAGCCAGGTGGAACCACCTCCTTCTGCAAAGAAGCATTAATCACCACTTGGAAACAGCAGAGGGATAACATTATAGGAAGGCTTAATGATTGGGTATACTTTATGAAGCTATTTTCCTTCAGGATTTTTGGCCTCTAAAAATGAAAATACAGCCCAGTAACTGTACGGTGATACTGATAAGGAAAAATGTTCAAATTAGGGAATAAAGCTTAGGTGAAGAAGTGAGGTAGCTAGGTGTAATGGTAGATTCAGAGATTCCCATTTGGGACATGTAGACATTCCTCTCCAATCACAAGAATGGGTCTTCACCATTTCACACAGAGATCACAGTTAAGAGGTTGAAAAAGTTCCCACCTTAGCAGGCTCAAAGATAACATGGCTTCCTAAAGTGAAAACAATGGAGCTGTTCAGATTTTGGTAACCATATAATTTTCCATTTCAATAAATCTGGATAAAGAAGCCTCTGTGAGAATTGCCAACTGCTTGAATCCTGGAGAGGCCAGGAGGCTGGATGAATGCAGCCCCCCTGCAGCTGTGCATAGCATCTGCTGAAAAAAAATGAAACCAAGAGACAAAGATGGGAGCATGCTACATAAGGTGCTGCTGTTGAGGTTGGGGAATGTGAGACATAATCTTGGGAATTGCCAGCTGCGCTACATGTGACAGATAAAAAAGCAGGTGGAATCTTCACCTCTCCAAGTGACTTGCTTTCATGCCAACAGCCCAACAACACACCACTTTTCAATTAAATTCTTCTTAAGCTTCCTGTTCTGTTGTGCTGATGAGCCAAGCAGTTCCTTATCAAGGAGCATGGAATGCCAGGACTGAGATGGGACACATGTTTCTTAGTGATTTTCAAAGCTCTTGGCTTGCCCTTTGATGAAAATTAACCGAAGTTTCTTCAAGGTAAACATATACATGTGTATGCTCACAAACACATGCACATAGATTACTTTATTTCTCCCACCAAAGGCCACTTTCATTTTTCTGTACTAAAATTCACAGGAACCATTCAGAAAGCCATACCCATTAATAATATTTTGCAATATTTGGCCTAAGATATAGAATCTATTGCCCAGTTTGAACCATCTAAAATTGATAAATGTTTGTCATTTATTCCTAATCGGCATGTGTAGGTTAAAAATGAATGTTCTTTAATGGATTTAAAATAAAAGCCTAAAACAAGATGGGGAAAAAAAGTTTTATTTCATTGATTTTATTTTCCTTCATTGGGATGAATGATGACTTGAGTTTTGAGACAGTAATATAATTTTGGTTTATTTTAGCTTTTACTTCATATTTTTGCCATTTCTAGCCAATCTAGCAAGCATTTCTATATTCCCCTGTTGTTTCCAGAAGTGGGTACAAATGGAAAGTACTGCCATAATTTTTCAGTCATTCACCTTTGCTTCTTTGAAGCCCCATCCATCATTCTAATTATTATTCATTTTAGACTGGAGAATAAAAAGGCCAAATAAAAAGAAGAGGGGGGGGAGCCAAAATATATAAATAAACAATGCCAAAGCTTTCCTGAGGCCAAATAAATCAAGCCAAAATGAACCGCAGGTTCACCTGGGATGATTCATAGACCAGTAGAGCAATCTAAGCTACAACCCAAGAGCACCTTGGCCTTGCAGTCTCCCATTCTCCTCTAGCCAGCAGCAGGAGCTGCTGAGCAAGGGCAGAGGGACACTTGCTTCTTTCTGTAGATCTTCTGACCCTCCCCATGCAAGCCGCTGCTCATTGTTCAGCTAAATTCTTCTTGGACATGGCAGACGACTGAAAGGATGTGAGCTCCTACATGAGATCCTAAACATCAGCAGTGTCTGCGTCTGTGTGGGTAAGTGTATGCAAAATTGGTGAGATGCCAGATGGAGCATTGCTGTGCAAAGCCCCTCCCTTTTGTACATGTGTGGATAAAGCCCATGTTTTCTTTTTAGAAAGGCACTGCTTGCAACTCTGTGCTCTGTCCAGCATCATGCTGATTTTGAACACATACACACACACATACAGATGATACTGCTAGTCAATTTTTTTCCCCCCTAGTCTTCCAATGCCCCAGATACTCACACTGGAAATGTTTGCCTTGGGAGCTCATCAGGGTAGCAGGAGGGAGGGGAATCTGGCATGGGAGTTCTCTCTTTCTGACCACAGAAGGGGGAATCTGATATATCCTAAGGGTGCAATCTCTGCTGAATGTTTATGAATAAACAAGCATAGGACTGAACTGCCAAAAAGCAGTTGACTTAATTGAATAAGATGATAATATCCCTTTCAATATCTGGCTTTTTTTTTCCTTTTTCCCTTTTGTATCCATCATTGTAACTTAACAGAGTGACAGCCACAACCCATCTAGTAAATTAAAAATGACAATATGAGACAAGACACAAAAATGTAGCAGAAATTCTAAACACAAATGTGAAGATAGAATTAATAGGTGGTACAACAGAAGATATGCCCTGAAACAATCCCAAATTTCCCTCTGAGATACTCTACTTCTTTTTTGCAAAGAAGGCTTCAGTTCTCAGTTTGCTTTCCCATGCACTAGTAGAAGACAACCCTTCAGTGATATCTCTAACTCCCTCTTCTCTATTTGTTCTTTTGTTGCCGCCTTTTTGAGATTTTTCTGTAACCCTTGAATGCCCTAGTACAGCAACATGAATGAAAAGCAGATATAGTCAGTCTTCCTCAGAGGAAGGCTTCATGCACTGGAGGGCTCTAAGAGCATCTGTTATGCCATGATAACAGATCTGCTCCATGAAGCCTGGCTCTGAAGCTGACCTCTTAGGAGTTTTCACTGTGATGAAACACACAGACACAGAAAAGCTCAGCATATTGCTTGAGCCTTCATTAACATATCCAAACAGGAATTGCTTACATGTATGTACTATGAATTACAGATGATGTCACTGCTTCAGTCAAGCAACATGGAGTCTGACTTTATGGCAAAAGAATATAAGGAAAAAATGCCATGACTTTTCATAACTGGGAGATTCTGGTAGCAGCTTTTCTCATAAATCACAAAGGCTGATGTGAGACATATTACATGCTTTTTCACTGAACTATATATGACTATCTGGACTTCACCTGCCATCTTATCACCTCATTCTCCATTTTCATTTTCTATTTCATTTTCATTCTCATTCTCACCCTTTCCCCCTCTTATTATCGAAAGAATGCTAAAATTTGACTTGAACTGACTCTTTGACTTAAACCTTACAGCTTTTTGAAAAATGAAATAAACTTGTTGAATAGGGAAGGAGAAATGTCTTTAGACATTGCACAGTTTTGAAGGGGATAATTAGTAGACCTCTTTGTATTAACCAAGAAAAATAAAAGTGAATTTATGATTACAGGTAGTCCTTGGGTTACAATGGCAATTGGGACCGGAATTTCCATCGCTAAGTGATGCAGTCATGAGGTGCGATGTCACGTGACCATGTTGCTTAGTAAGGGCAATTCCAGCAGTCCCAGTTGCCATCATTAAGTGAGGATTGCATGGATAGTTACGGGAGGACCTCATGTGATTGCAACTTCTGACTTCCTGTTGGCTTCCCTATTGACTTTGCTTGTGGGTAGCTGACAGGGAACATTGGAAATTATCATGTGACATCAACCTGGGCACAGAGAGAACTGCTCCTGTCTGTGCTCCTGCACTCTGAAGATGTCGGTCACAGGTGCTGGTGAAACGTTAGGAAACAAAACTTCCAGAACACGGCCACACAGCCCGGAAGACCCACACCAGCCTATCATGTGACCATTGCTTGCTGTAAGTTGTAATCACAAGCCGGGCACCAAGCACCTAGATTGTGATCAAGTGACTGCAAGGACACTGTGATGGCCCAAACTCCGAACACTGGTCATAAGTACCACTCATTCAGCACCATCATAACTTTGAACAGTTACTGAATGAATGGTCGTAACCCAAGGACTACCCATATTTTAAACTGAATGTTGTTTCCATTTCACTTCAGACCTTTACTGTCAATATGGAGTGGAAAATGGGGTGGGGGTGATTTATCCTCAAGTACCTAACGTGAAGAGGAGTCAAATAAACGTGATTTTTGTTCTGTTATGGCAGTTTGGTCACCTGGCTTTTCTAAGAATGAGGCATCTCTATCCAGGTTAATTTGATCAGATTTTTCTTGGTTTTCCTGTTTGTATTCTGCGACATGCTCTTTAATAACAGTGTATCACATAGAACATAATGACTTGTAAGCCACAAATTTGCTCATGTAGAAAGGTGTCCAAAATATTCTTTTAGGCAAATTTCAACAGTTTTAATTAGAAATGTTTTGTTTAAAAAAGAGCAAAGCAATTCCTTGCCTTTAAGGACCAAACCAAGGAAAGATCCATCACAGGCAATAAAACATGACATTTAATTGTTGCCTGTAATGTGTATCAATGAGTTCATCTTTAAGTACAGTGTAACACCCGCTCATTTTTTTTTTTTTAATTCAGACAATTAAACACCAATTTGCAGGGACAAAATTACAGACATAGGAATTAGTTCATGCACCAGTGGTTCTTCATTAATACATGCAGCATGAACTGATGTTTGGAAAGGAATGTGAAAGGCAGAGAACTAACAGGTATCCTTGTCAGGAAGACATCTTCCCAGCTTCCCTTGGGGCTCTTTGCTGCACTGTCAAAGGGCTCTCACCTGTTTCATTACAAGAAGCCAACCTGAAGATTGCTGCTGGACTTGAGATGAGACTAATTCAGGCAAATTAAATGTGGACCCACATGATTTATAACTTGTACTCAACTCACAAACTAATCCTGTCTTAATCAGGATATTTGATTGCTTTTCAGCGTTGCATTGTCACATGTCCTCCCCATATACTATTTTAGAAAGCCATGAAGGATCACAGGTGAGTTGAAATGTGAACTATTTACCAATTCCAACCTCTGAGCTATGGTCAGTAGCCATGGTGCAGCAGGGTTCCCCTTCAATGGATATCCATATTTTGCTACCTCTTAAATTGTCTCCCTGGTGGCCAGCAATGGCTGTTTCATTTAAAAGCATCCTGCAGTTCTCTACTGTTGAACTTCTATGAATACAATAAAATTTATTTTCTTGCAGGTAGGAGGAGATGGAGGAGGTTTCCAAATGTAGTTCAAAGATGAATTCAAATTATAAACTAAAGATATATGGTTTGGTTTTCAGTTGTTAGGAATGTTTATTTTCTTGTTACAGTTCCTTCCATATCCCATGTGCTGAGTTTTTATCAACCCAAGAACTATATTGCCTCCACAGCAATGTGTTGGTGACCACAGCTGTGTGTTTATTGGACCACCTATAGCAATAATAAGGGGAAAGTACCCCACATTCTCTTGCCTACATGTGCCATATGCACAGGCAAAGTGATAAAAGAGCTGTTTGGAGGAGGCCTACAACACCGAAAAAAAGGGAGCTATTCTCTCTGTAGCAGTGCTCCTACAAGTATTTGCTAAGCAGCCTTCAGAGTTTTAAATGCTGCCTTTATACATATTCATTAAAAAGGGGAATAATTTCAGATTGCTTCTTACTAGGGTATGTTTAAAAAGGTTGCAACTTGCTTTCTTTTTCTTTTCATTTTCATGTTTATGCTTGCTATCCTGGGGACACTAGATCGGAAGATCGTGGTCACTGGAGCTTTTGACCGCATCCAAATCCCATTGTGATCATGATGGAAATCTGGAATTTCATGGAAGAAGCTGCAAGTGAGTCAAAGGAGATTTACTAAGGACACACCCTTTTTAGTGGTTTTGCAATTTGTCAGCTACACTGACACAAATAGGTTACAACTGTTGAACAGAGGACAGCAGTCAGGAGTAACTAGCAACTTCTGCAACCCAAATGGATCCTCCCAGCTGCATAAACTTTCATAACATTTTTTTCTGTTTCATTGCCTCAGTCAAACTAGTGGTGGAGGGGTTGTTGTTTGGTGCTTAAATCTTGTAATCTATGATCATGGTAGAAAGCAGGGTCATAAAAGGCAGAGTCAGGAGATTTGCACTGAATATGATTTTAATTAGATTTTTATTTATGACTGTAGACTATATATGCAATAGTAAAAAAAAAAGTATCTTTAAAGCAGGGAAGACTTAGTGTGCTTTTCATTAAATATGCATGGGAAGTACATTTGCTGAAAAACTTAAAAACTGGAGTCAGGATATTTCATAGCTTAACTGTTCATATCATATCTAGACTGCATGCTGCATTTTGTAATTTTAAGATAGGTTGATATATGGCACAGTTAGAAATGTCTTTGTGTCCCTTATAGCCCAGCTTGGAGTTGTGTGTGAGTGGGGGGGGGGGGGAGGGAGAGAATTTAAAAACAAGAAAAGCATATCCTTTTATGAGTAGCAAGAATAATATGCTTCTTAAGCTTCAAACCAATTCCAACTGACTGTAGAAAGCCAGGCCAGAATTGTGGCAGAGCTCCAAGAAAAAAATTGTTAGATGTACATCTTTGTATACCCACTCTTGATGCTTGAAACAATCTCTGATGTACTTAAGGATGCATCCTACTCTTTATATTGTTTTTCTTAGCATAAATACAAGAAAGAATGCTATGTTATTTGTAAATCAGATTTGTTAGTTGGTCTATTGTATGATGCAAATCAAAAAACAATTATATTTCTTTGTTGACAAAGACCAACATTAGGATACATGCATAATTACATTCTGTTTCTGTGACCTTCAGTTTCTATTAAATTTTCATGACAAATGATAAGATGGCCATTTTGTGTAATCATCTATGTACGTTGTATACAAATGTGAACATTTCACAGTGCAAAAGTTAATAAAGTTTAAATATTTCAGGGCTTCATTTATTGTAACTTTCTTTTAAGAGAAAAAAAATGGTAGATTTTAACACAATATATCTCTATTCACACACTAATCTAATCAATGCTATGTTTAATTCCCTGGAAAGTTTTCATGCTGCCATTGAATTAATGAAGTTAGTCCAATACAGTTTAGTCAGTCCTGGCACTTTATATCTGCAGAATGCCCTATCATGCCTCTATTGTTTATTATTATTTATAATAATAATATAATTATTATTGCTTAATATCATGATAAATCAGAATGTTGATCAGCAACTTGGATAGCTCAAGCTTCTTTCACCTATTTATTTACTTCATCCTGCAATAATTATTCTGTATGTGTATATATTAGTGGTATATGAATCATCAAAGATCCAATTCAAATCATCAATTCACTTTTGTGACTTGAATTGCTTTGAAACATTGATTCAAATAATCAGATCAAAGCAATTAGATATGAATAATCAATTCTATAAAATTTGCAAAGATCCACTGAATCAATTTAAAGGCACCCAATTCAATTAGATGTATCAAATCAATTCAGCAATTCAGTGATCAAAGGAGTGATTTGGTCAAATTATTTTAACATAGAGTTTTCTAATCAAAATTCACAGCACACATGTACGTACCTATATCCACAAATACAAAACTATAATTTGTATTGTACTGTTATAGGTTATAAACCATAATGTTTAACTAAATATTATTTCTAATTGCTGCACATCAGCTGTGGATTTATCCCCACATTTTGTATAATAATTCTTTTGACCACTCCCCGTTATGAGATATCTGTATAGATTCAAATATAGAAATAAGGCTAAGAAAAATCCTTACAGTAGAGTTATGGATGGTTTGAAACTTATTTGGAAAAAGTCTATCTGCTGGTCAAATTCATAGCCCTTCCCGAACATTTAGAATGACCATACATGTCTCCTACCCATACTTTTAGAGTCTATGTGGAACCCAGAGACATTTCTGATAAATAAATAAATAAGGCATTGGCCCTGATGGGCATTAGATAAAAAAGGTTTTTATGGTGTCCTATTGCCTATTTTTGCCTTTGGTTCTTCGGTCGGTCGGTCGGTCGGTCGGTCGGTCGGTCTGTCTGTCTGTCTGTCTGTCTGTCTGTCTGTCTGTCTGTCTATCTATCTATCTATCTATGTTTTATGGCACCATGATTAACAAACTAACAAATGGTTATTATTAATGGTAAAGACTTTAAAATCTCAGACTAGTTTAGAAATGCTTACTTTGGGGTAAAAAAAAACCTTCACAATTTGCTGTGCATGAGGTGTGTGGGTTTATAATCCCCACAATTCCCAGATAATCAGCTAGTGGTAACCTGGAGAACTGATGCTGAGGAAGGCTGTCTTAAACACAGAAATCTCATCAGTGTCCAAATGGTACTTCTATAGAAAAACTATTGAGAAAGAAAATGTTGCTTGACAGTAAAGAACAACTGCATTCTAAATTGAAGGTAAATCAAGATGCATTTTTATCATAAAGTAATCTGATCAGTAAATTAAAATGATGAAAGAATTGGTAATATATTACATTTAAAAAGTGCATTAATTTATTTTCAAGAGTGAGGATCCAATTAATTCCTTTTGAGATGTAAAAACTCATTTTTTCTACACCTATCTTTTAATTACCTGGATGCAGTGAAGTTGTTCATTCTGATAACATCATTAGAGATGATTCTTCAATTCTTCAAAATGTATAACAACGTTACAGGTAGCTGTAGCTAGATTTAGAATTTATTGTAGTTATCTGTTATGTACTTAACAGACTTGACGTGAACAATAGGACAGAACTGTTTTTATTATTTAGAATTTGTTTTTAAACAATATTTCTAGGAATGGACATTATACCACTTACCTGGACAAATGTTTCTTCTGCTAGAATGTAGACAGAGGCTTTGTTTTACTGTACAGCCTATCATTTTATTTACATGTATATATTCCACACCAGAATTGGATTGGTTGTTTTGATTTCTTTGAGTGCTGTGGGGAATTTCCCAGTGGATTTAAAGGGATGTTTGATACCTGAGAGGCTGTAAGCATTGAAGAGCTGCATGATAGGTATTTTCCATCATCCTTGTAAACGTCTGACATTGCAATTTAAAGAAAATTACCTTATACCAAGCCAGGCTAATAATCTACTTTGACTGGAAGCACGATCTCTTCTCTGGACTCTCAGAAAGATTGTTTTGTTTTTGTTTTTTTAAATAACACTTAGTGCCTGATGGTTTTAATAGGAGATGCTGAAGACTGAACCTGAGGGTTTTTTTTTTTTTTAACTTTCTAAAAACTAAGTTGTCTTAATGGGCTGTCTTTCGGCAAACTGGCTTTATCCATGTTCTTCCTCTAATGAGATAGATGCCATTATCTGCCAGCAGAAACACCCTGGATTTTACATAGGGCAAACATGCCAAACTTTGCATAAAAAAATAAATGGACACAAGTTTGACATCAGGATTCAAAACAAAGGTTAGGAAGACAACTATCAGAGCATTTTCACCTCCTAAGATACTATATTACAGATCTCAAAATTGCCATTTTGGAAAAAAATAAACTTTAGCAGCACAATTGTGGAAGAGAGTTCTGAACTCACATTCATCAAAAGTTTCAGGCTCTCTCTGAAGGTCTCAACAAACCCAAAGGATTTTTAACACATTACAGTTGTTAACGGGTAAGATAGTTGTAAACTGCATAATCACCCTGCCTTTCCCTCCCCACCTACATCAATTTAGCCACTCCATGAATCTGATGAGGTGAGCTATAGTTTGCAAAAGTGTATGCTTTTTAGTAAAATGTGTTTGTCTAAAAAGGTGCTACCAGACTCCTTCTGATTTATGTATGCTGCATGTATGTGTGTCTGTGAATAGATAGATGAGTAGACAGAGAGTTAATATAAATCATTTGAGAATCGGCATGTCATTAGGCACTTGAAAAACTTGGATATGTTGGCCCTTAGGCTACATCAACTTGAATTTGCCATATATTCATCAATGAATACCTTCAGTTGGCAATAAAAGTACACAACAAAAATACACACAACTCATGTTCAGCATTTGGCATCAATAGCAGAAGCTACTGATATAAAATGAATGAATGAATGAATGAATGAATGAATGAATGAATGAATGAATGAATGAAATTAACCAACCTAACCCCCCCCCAGAACCCAACAGCTTAAGCAGAGCCCTGCTTCTTCAAATATTCAGAGAAAAATCTAATTGGATTCCAATGCTTCTTAGTCTTCTGATTCATTGTTCTATGTGCAGGCAATTTGTGAACAGTTCTGAATTTTTATCAGACCAATATTGGCCTCTGGAATATCCACATTTTTGTAATCCCTGTAGATTTTTCACAATGAGAAGCAATTATACAAACCTTTTTAATAAATGAGTACACTTGATCTTAGCCAAAAGTCTGAGAAATGAGGTATATGTGACATTGTTTCTCTTTTTTCAGTCTGAGCAGTATCTCTCCATTGCTTAGCCTGCATGGATGAGGAATCTGCATGGGTCCTGAGGCTTCCACGCAAGGATAGATCAGACCAGATAAAGCTTGGCATCCTCTGGGCTTTGAAAAGTAAACCCAAGGCATCTTGTTTGGGATTATTTTTTCTTACAGCTGGCCTTGACAATCTCTAAGATTGTAGAGGAGGCAGCTCTCATTATCTACATCTTTGTTGCCTGCAGTTTGCAATATATGCAACAGGTAAATAGAACTTAGTATATGCATAAAGGTTTTCAGATATATGTGGTTTTAGTTTTTTTTTTTTTAATACTTTACATAAAAAGTGTAAAATGGTAGATAGACTTTTGCTCATCCATAAAATATGTGTGTATTTTTTGAGGGAGAGAGAAAGAGAGAGAGAGAGAGATTCCAGGTTTAGGGTTAGCTCGTCTATGTAATGCATTTGCTTCTCCTTCTCCTCACTTGGTCATGGTGGGTCTTGCTGGGTTCTGAGGTCATGAAAGACCTATGTGGTACAGAGCCTTGAGTGGTCTGTGGGCAGCCCTAGCGCCAGCAGCACAATTAAGAGTTGCATGATTAAGTCAGTAAGCTGATTGGCTAAGGAGTAAGACCGCAAAGCCGTCAACGTTAACTTCTTTGAGCTCTTGCTTTTCCTTCTCTACTTGTCAGCCCTTCAATGTAGGCCAGATCAGGAAATAGATCAAGCAGGGATTTCAAGAATGCTACTTTACTGTTGTAGGGTATGATAACAGAATTTTGAAAGCCTGCCAGAATTTCCCTCTGCCTCCTCTTAGACCAAACAGAACCAGGGTGGGGCCATTTAGTTTCTTTCTCACACTTTCTTCTTTCCCAAGACTGTTCTTGCATTCCTTCATCAAGGTTATGTCTCTACACTAGTGTTGTTGAAGATGCATTATAGTATCATAGCAAGTAAAACTGAACAAACAAACAAAAACTGTACAGTTGCAAGCTCATAGGAGAGAAAAAGAAGGGGAGAAGAAATTAGAGCTTGTGAGAAGAAATTTGCCTGGAAAGAATGAGTAGCAGGAAGAAAAGCCACGGAGCTACTTCAGGATGGCAGCTTCCATCTAAGCCATCTAAGCATGAAAGCCGGCTGGGTGACTTTGGGGCAGTGACTCTCTCTCAGCCCAACTCACCTTACAAGGTGGTTGTTGTAGGGAAAATAGGAGGAAGGAGCATTAGGTGTGTTCGCCATCTTGACTTATTTATAAAAATAATAAAGATGGGAGAAAAAAAATCTAAAAATAAATAAAAATAAAAATTGAGGAACTTTTATTATGCAAAGAGATTGTAAATTGATTTAAGGTCCATCTCTACTTCTAACAGATTTGAGACACTTGAATGGAATCTTCAAAAAGAATTAGAAAAACAACAGTTGCTGGAGCGCGCGCTGTCTCTCTCTCAGAGATGATTTGAGGGGTCTAACTGCCCCCCTACCTTCTTTTGTACTCTTCACTAGAGTTCCCCCCCCCCAATTTGTTTTGTTCAGCATTCGCTCCTAGAGAAAATAAGAATATGTAGAGTGAAGCCTGGGGAAGGTTGTTTCTTCAGGAGGGCTCAACATAATTTATAGCTAAACAATGTCTCCCCTTCATGGATCACTGCCTTGTCGTGGCGAAGGGGCTTGCGTAACTCAGTGAAGCCATGAGCTATACCGTGCAGGGCCACCCAAGACGGACAGGTCATGACAGAGAGTTCTGACAAAATGTGGTCCACTGGAGAAGGAAATGGCAACCCACTCCAGTATCCTTGCCAAGAAAACCCCATGGACAATGTTAAAAGGCTAAAAGATATGACGCCGGAAGATGAGCCCCTCAGGTCGGAAGGTGTCCAATATGCTACTGGGGAAGAGCGGAGGGCAATTCCAAGTAGCTCCAGAAAGAGGGAAGCGGCTGGGCCAAAGCCGAAAGGACGTTCAGCTGTGGATGTATCTGGAAGCGAAAAGAAGGTCCGATGCTGTAAAGAACAATATTGTATAGGTACCTGGAATGTAAGATCTATGAACCAAGGCAAGCTGGATGTGGTCAAACATGAGATGACAAGACTGAACATCGACATCTTGGGAATCAGCGAACTGAAATGGACGGGAATGGGTGAATTTAATTCGGGTGACCATTATATCTACTACTGTGGCCAAGAAACCCTTAGAAGAAATGGAGTTGCACTCATAGTCAATAAGAGAGTGGGAAAGGCAGTAATGGGGTACAACCTCAAAAACGACAGAATGATCTCAGTGCGTATCCAAGGCAAACCATTCAATATCACAGTCATCCAAGTCTATGCCCCAACCACTGATGCTGAAGAAGCTGAAGTTGACCGCTTCTATGAAGACCTACAACACCTTCTAGAACTAGCACCAAAAAGATGTCCTTTTCATCATAGGGGATTGGAATGCTAAAGTAGGAAGTCAAGGAGTAATCAGAATAACAGGCAAGTTTGGCCTTGGAGTACAAAATGAAGCAGGGCAAAGGCTAATAGAGTTCTGTCAAGAGAACAAGCTAGTCATAGCAAACACTCTTTTCCAACAACACAAGAGACGACTCTACACATGGACATCACCAGATGGTCAATACCGAAACCAGATTGATTATATACTTTGCAGCCAAAGATGGAGAAGCTCTATACAGACAGCAAAAACAAGACCAGGAGCTGACTGTGGCTCAGATCATGAGCTTCTTACTGCAAAATTTAGGCTTAAATTGAAGAATGTAGGGAAAACCACTAGACCACTCAGGTATGACTTAGATCATATTCCTTGTGAGTACACAGTGAAGGTGATGAATAGATTTAGAGGATTAGATTTGGTAGACAGAGCGCCTGAAGAACTATGGACGGAGGTCCGTAACATTGTACAGGAGGCAGCAACTAAAACCATCCCAAAGAAAAAGAAATGCAAGAAAGCAAAATGGCTGTCTGATGAGGCTTTACAAATAGCTGTGGAAAGAAGGAATGCGAAAAGCAAGGGTGAAAGGGAAAGATATAAGCAACTGAATGCAGATTTCCAGAGAATAGCAAGGAGAGATAAGAAGGCCTTCTTAAATGAACAATGCAAAGAAATCGAGGAAAACAATAGAATGGGGAAGACTAGAGATCTCTACAAGAAAATTGGAGATATGAAAGGAACGTTTAGTGCAAAGATGGGCATGATAAAGGACAAAAAAGGCAGGGACCTAACAGAAGCAGAAGAGATTAAGAAGAGGTGGCAAGAATACACAGAAGGACTATACAAGAAAGATCTTAATGTCCCTGATGTCCACGCTGGTGTGATCACTGACCTTGAGCCAGACATCCTAGAGAGTGAAGTCAAGTGGGCCTTAGGAAGCATTGCTAACAACAAAGCTAGTGGAGATGACAGTATTCCAGCTGAGTTATTTAAAATACTAAAAGATGATGGTGTTAAAGTGCTGCACTCAATATGCCAGCAAGTTTGGAAAATGCAACAGTGGCCACGGGATTGGAAAAGGTCAGTTTACGTTCCAATTCCAAAGAAGGGCAATGCCAAAGAATGCTCAAACTATCGCACAATTGCACTCATTTCACATGCTAGCAAGGTTATGCTCAAAATCCTACAAGCTAGGCTTCAGCAATACATGAACCGAGAACTACCGGATGTACAAGCTGGGTTTCGAAGAGGCAGAGGAACTAGAGATCAAATCGCCAACATTCGCTGGATAATGGAGAAAGCACGAGAGTTCCAGAAAAACATCTACTTCTGCTTCATTGACTATGCAAAAGCCTTTGATTGTGTGGATCACAACAAACTGTGGCAAATTCTTAAAGAGATGGGGGTACCAGACCACCTTACCTGTCTCCTGAGAAATCTGTATGCGGGCCAAGAAGCAACAGTCAGAACCGGTCATGGAACAACCGATTGGTTCAAAATAGGGAAAGGTGTACGACAAGGCTGTATACTGTCACCCTGCTTATTTAACCTATATGCAGAGTACATCATTAGAAATGCCAGGCTGGAAGAATCACAAGCTGGAATCAAGATTGCAGGGAGAATCATCAACAACCTCAGATATGCAGATGATACCACCCTAATGGCAGAAAGTGAAGAAGAACTAAAGAGCCTCTTGATGAGGGTGAAAGAGGAGAGTGCAAAAGCTGGCTTGAAACTCAACATTAAAAAAACTAAGATCATGGCATCTGGACCCATCAATTCCTGGAAAATAGAAGGGGTAGAAATGGAAGCAGTAACAGACTTCATTTATTTGGGCTCCAAGATCACCGCAGACGGAGACTGCAGCCATGAAATTAAAAGACGCTTGCTCCTTGGGAGGAAAGCTATGGCAAACCTAGACAGCATATTAAAAAGCAGAGACGTCACCTTGCCAACAAAGATCCGCATAGTCAAAGCTATGGTTTTTCCAGTAGTAATGTATGGCTGTGAGAGCTGGACCATAAAAAGGCCGAGCGCCGAAGAATTGATGCCTTTGAACTGTGGTGCTGGAGAAGACTCTTGAGAGTCCCCTGGACTGCTAGGAGGTCAAACCAGTCAATCTTAAAGGAAATTAACCCTGATTGTTCATTGGAAGGACTGATAATGAAGCTCAAGCTCAGATACTTTGGTCACCTAATGCGAAGAGAGATCTCTTTGGAGAAGACCCTGATGCTGGGAAAGATTGAAGGCAAAAGGAGAAGAGGACGGCAGAGGATGAGATGGTTAGATAGCATCATTGAAGCAATGAGCATGAAACTGAGCAAACTCAGGGAGGCAGTGAAGGACAGGAAGGCCTGGCGCAATATGGTTCATGGGGTCACGAAGAGTCGGACACGACTTAACGACTAAACAACAACAAAACAATGTCTTCTTACAGTACAAATTGTCATTTCAGTGTTTGAGCAATTGGCACCTATAAATGAGAACTTGGATTCATTAAAAAGTGACTTTGAGGCTTTGGCTTGAAAGCATACAGAAAAACTCTCTGCTGTTACTGAAGCCCATGTGATAGACCCAGCTAAGTAATATCCCTTGGGAATGAGAGCTCAGCAATTTTAAGCTAATAAAACCGTAAAAGTAGACAGTGCTGCCCAATCTAAACAGTCTCTCTCCTTCCCCCTCCCACTTCTAAGAAAACAGCTATATCTCTGCTTGTTACAAAGTCCCTCCAGTTGTAAAAGAAATTGTCTCATCAAAGCTTACTCGCTCTCGGTAAAAAAATCAGATTCTGCTTCATATATCATTAAACATACCTAAAGTTAGTTGTTGGGTTTCAGCTCTTCCACTGCCACTATGAACAGATAGATCTATGTGCATCTGAATGGCTCCCAAGCTTATCTGGCAACAAACAAACTCTACTGAGGTTTAAACAACCTACTATCCCTCATGTCCTGCTATAATGAAGCCATATCTTGCTATCTTCCACATTTTTCCTATTTGAGTTTTTCATGATGGAAAGGCAACTCCTTTGTTTAGCTCTGCCCCTCCTGGATTGCACAGTCTTCTAAGCAATGTACCTGCTACCAGCTATTGTTCTTCACATTTGTCCTTGACAAAGCAAGGCCCTAAGAGCCAAGGCTCAATTGAGGCCAAGAATGAGACTATTGAAGGCAGTCTTATCAGTGCCTTTGGTGCATTGTCCAAAAACTACTAAGGGGACATTCTACAAAGTCTGGATAGCCTTAAGAGAACTCTAATACTCTGATTTCACTTCAGATCACATCAAACTTTTGCCTAGAGATCTTTGATGCTGACACCTCCATAATTATAACTTATTCTCCATTCTTTCCTGGAACATGGTTGCCTCGAAAAATGAAGAATCAGGACATTCCCTTTCATATTATATCACTACTGTCAAACTCCTTTTTTTACCAAGGAACCTGAGTTATGGGTGATCTATCTATACCCAGATATGTCCCCTACAGTCTGAGAGTACTCCCCAGTGGAAAACACAGGAGACCCTTGGGGGACTGAGCATAACTCCTCAGTCGCAGCTGCCACCTGCTCTTCCAGCAGGAGCTCTGAGTCCAAAAAGACTCCCAGATTGTGCACCACTCTTGAGTGGGGAAGTGCTACTCCATCCAAGAGTACAGATGGAAAGTCCTTGGATCCATGGGCCCCTAATATCCATAGCCACTCAGTCTTGGCAGGGTTGAGTTGGAGTAGGTTCCTCCCCATCCAAGTACACACATTCTACAGGTGCTGGGACAGAACCTTGACAGTTCTTGGCCATCCTGGGATCAAAAGATATAACTGGGTATCATCAGCATATTGATGATACTGAACCCCAAACAGGAAGGAATATAGCCTTGAACCCTGCAACACCCCACATAAGAAGGGGCTGGGGGATGAACCCCCTCATGCCAACTTGACTGGGACAAACCATAAAGGAAGGATGAGAACCACTATAAAATTGTGCCCCAAATTCCCAATTTCCAGAGATAGTCCAGAAGGATACTATCAGCCCGTTGAGGTAGACCAGACAAGGAAACCAAAGTTATGAATGCTAATACTACTTTTATTATAGGGTTACAGCAACAGACTCTCGCAAATCTGAATGTGCCTCCCACCTCCCTGCCTTTATCCTAAAAAGAACTATGGAGGGTCAAGTCTGACCCATTACATTCTCACAGCCCATTACAGATACTGTGGTTGATGGTATCAAAGGCCATTGAGAGCACTAGGATGGATGTATCACCTCCATCTGGGCTTTGCCACAAACCATCAAGAAATTTGACCAAGGCTGTCTCAATATTGAATCCCAGCCTGAAATCAGTCTAGATAATCTGATTCCTCCAGGATTCTCTGCAAATGCACAGCAACCAGCTTCTTAAGAATGATAGTTGTTTAAAATTGTTGGTGGCAAGGCTGGCCTGTTGAGGTAGAGATGCACCACTGCCTCCTTCAAGCCCAAAACACCATCCCTCTTTCATTGAGGTGAACACCACAACATGGACCCAACTACATATCACCTCCCTGGCTACCTTAAAACCCCAGGAGGACCTGGGTCCACCAGACAGGTGGTCAAACTAACAAAGCAGAGAACCCTGTCCTATTCTTCAGGTGTCACTGACAAACTCATCCCAAATCACACCCAGGACTAAGTCCCAGGCATGACAGTTAATTGGTCCTTTTTCTTAGCAGTTGATTTCCAGAACTACTCAGGTGTTCAATTTTAGTTGCCTCTTCCATTTTATTTTCAAATAATAATGACTTTGTGGTATAAGCTGAACTATAATAGGCTTCCTACCTTAGTCATGTGAATTATTTGTTAATATTTGTGATTATATAGCTGTCTGACTTGCTGCTGTACATGATTTCAGAATTCATTTAACATAATTTGTGTTCCTCTTTCATGTGTGTGCATCAGGGGCTAGACTGATTGTCACATATGACTCATTTGGAACATTTCAAATTTGTGTGAGAATTAATCTTGTACCTGATCATTCAAATTTCTTCTCAGCAGAATGTAGTTATGAAGGTTGAATAATAAATGCAATTTGTCAGCTTAAATAAAAATTGACATTTTCCTTTTTTCATATTAGTGGGTCTCTCCCGCCTGTAAGATAATGTCTCTTTAATAAAAACAAGGAATTCAGCAACTTTCTTAGGCATGATTCTGATAAAGTACATGTGTTTATGTTCACCTGAGCCAAAAGAGATTAACAATGGAAGTATGTGTGTGTGAATGTGTGTGTATATCTCCACTCAAAACTTAATTCCACTGAGTACATTTACTTCCATGTTAGTGATAAAAGATACTACCCTAGGTAGACTTTTTTTTTTTTTAGCCTCTGAGGACTGGAGGAAGTAGAATTGCACACAAACACACTCCTCAGGAAGAAATGGGAGCGCATATTCAGGAATGTACAGATTCAAGATCCTTTCAGATTAGAAGTGGTGATACTATCTCCTAGGATGAAGGAGAAATTGTTTGGTCTTCCTTGCCCTGGAAAACGAATAAGAGATTAATATTCTAGGTATTACCATAGGGAAGAGCCACCATGGTACCCTCCACAAATCTGAGGCAATGAAGAGGAGGTAGCATGTTGTCAAGTAGGCCAATAATGAGCATCACTGATGGATAATATCATTGCAAGAGCCAGTACAATCTCCACCTCACTATAGTTTTGAAGAGGCACTGAGAGACATAGGTAGAGGGAGGTGAAAAGGAAACTTTCAGGTTTCATGATTATTTTTGACAGGATAGAAGTCATTCAAGATGGAAATGGCTTAAGTGCATGCATCACATTTTTTGAAGGTGTCTTAGCTTCACAATAATAGTTTTAAATGGTAAATGTTAATAAATTTTAATAATGAAACCCAGAAGCATTGCTGATTACGATTAGCATTCTCTGCAATGTACTGTTAAAAGGATAAATATAAGTCCCACTGTGATGGGAAAACACCAAATATTTTCCTAGCATCAGTGCATAGAAGCAAAAAGGATCTATTTTTGTTTGCACTGATGTTACCTAGTTGGGTAATTAAATGTCTGCAAGAAAACAACCAAGCTCAGAGAGCACCAAGGACTCCTCAATTCAACCCTGACCTACACATTCTCTTCTATTGGAAGGAGCTATTTTATCTAGCATACTTTTATATGTGTTCATTTCATTGGGAGTTTTTTAAGAATCTTAACCAACCTTTCTACTGAAGTTGATGCAGTTAAGAGATGTAAAAGTGTTTATTTCTAGCTGGATTATGGATAGTATAATTGTATGTTACACATACATGCAAATATACACAGAGAACCTTAAAGAAACACATAAGGAGTTTATACTTGGATCAGTAAACAACATGAAGAACTTATGAAAGAGGCAGATAAATACATTCCAGGGCTGACCACCTGATGTTTACACTGAACAATGTCACTCTTGGATTCTTTCAAACTTTGCCCTATCATCAAGCAGATTGAGATGGCCACCTCTGGAAGTTGATTTTGGGTGATGAGAAAGAGAAGCATATTGTTATTTGTTTAATCTAAATCTTTATTTGTTTGGATGCAAAAGTAATTGGGGTGGCCCTGAATATTTTGAAGGTTTTGTTAGGAAGAAGTGGACCTAGTTTCAACTGTTGTGCCTCTAGCAACCAAATGTTCTGGGCTGGCCTTAGACTCTACATAGATTCTCAGTCCTGAGTCTTTTGGCTTTTTGCTTATTTGCTTAAATTGCATTTTTTTTGTTTTTTTACCTCTCATTAAACACATTGGCATTATTTCTAACTGCATAAGCTTTTCAGCTGGAAATAGCTGCTTATTCTTCCCATAAGCGAAGTGTGGGGGAGACAAACAAACAGGCAAAGAAGTGATCACATCAGCCCTAAAGTTCAAATAATTTTATTTCAATGTGTCTCAAGGGAATACAAAGGCGACATATCCTCTCCATCTTTCAGCTGATCAGCTTGGTTTTGTAAGCCAAGGTTTATGAAAGGCCAGGACGGAGTTTAGAAAAGAAATGTGCTTCCAATTGGCATGACTATTTACTCAACTAAGCACAAATTTAGACTGCTCAGCAGAGTTTGTGTATTTATTTTAAACACATAGATGCCACTTCTCCCAAGACTCAGGTTAGATCATATTATATACATCCAACTAACAGTAAAATAGAAAACTAAGCAGTTGCCACATCCTCTTCAGCCAAATGCTTTCTGAGTTTTATGTTCAGTCTCTAGAAAATGCCCTTCCGGAACAGCAAACTTGGCATAATTGATTTTTTTTTTTAATCCCCTGAAAATCATGGACATCATGTAGTATTCTGAGGCTTGGGGCCAAGAGGAAATGATTTTATATATTTATTTGATTTATATAGCCACCCATCTCAAATACATGCCTCTAAGAGCAATTAAAAATGATATAAAAACATATCAAACAATATTTATCTGTTCTGAATGTGGATTATGGGAGTTGTAGTCCTGACACTATGGAAGCAAGGAACCAGGGAGGGATAAAGTGCCTTAGAGCTCAGATCAGTGCTTTTCCTTTATTCTGTTCCTTCATTACCTTTTTTCTTTCTGACTGAATATTTGTTTTGGCTAAAATGTCCAACACTAACTGTTACTGTTTCCATCTTTTCTATGATGACAGCATCCTTTGCTATGAGGTATTTTAAGAACTGTTTTGGTACACTAGGGATCCATGCAGGGGTGTCTGCAGTGGGGGAGGTCAACGAGGTGAGAAAGGCAGCCTCGACTACATGGTCGAAGCCCCACCTTTTTTATGTGCCTGATCAATACACATAAAAGTGAGCAAGGTTTCAGTTATACGGTTACAGCCACCATCTTCCCTTTTTCAACATCCCCTCCTCAGTAGATGGGCCTGGGCCCATAATTCCTTCTCGAGATCTTTTAATTCTATTTCTGCATACCACATAGATTGAGTATTGTGATGAACATCTGTCATGTTCCTAGAGATCCAAGAATGCTTGTAGGAAGTAGACATCCCTATCTGAATTCATAGAGGGCAACTACTGTTTTCTTTTCATTGATATAAGTACGTGGCATTTTTCAAGATTTTTCTTCTAACTAAGAACACTATTCTTAAATCTGCAGGCTTGAACTTTTTCCCCATATGTGTCAGAAATGCAAACTGTTTCCTTAAAAGCAATATAATGTCACATTGCGATATGGCTAGGAGTTACTGGTGTTTTCTGTGAAAATGTGTGCATTTTCTAATATTTTCTGCTTGTTTCTGTAAATGTTTAATTTTAGGCATAATGCTGAGATAATGCCAAAATGCCACAACTTTATATAATATATACACTCTGCACACCCCCGCACATATGTTTATTACCCTGTTGTACATATACCCATGCACATGGTGTGGATAGTTTAGGAATAAACACTATCCTTGTTTAGACTGCCAACAGGAAAATCTTTTGTTTGACTGTATAAGATTTAGATGCAATAGCAGTTGGCTGAACCAAATTTTCATATAAATTAATATCACTATAGTATTTTAATAAAGCTATGGTGCTTTTGAAATTATGGAAACATCAATCACTTAACACAATTATTGACTTCATGCATCATCTGGCTCATTCTCTTGACAAAGTTGTTGGAAATTTCATAAACACAGTATATCAAAGAGCTATAAAATTCCCTGTGAGCTGCTCCTAAACTTTCCCAGGCACTATTGTTCGAAGAACTCCCCCTGAGTCACTGACTTTGTAATATGCCACAGTGTAATTAAAATGTTGACATATGCAAAGATTTGTAAAGTAGATAAAAGAGTGTGTGTTGCACATAGAACTTTAAAGGAGAGGAGCAGATGGCTTTATATCAGAAGATGTATGGAAAGTGCCAACAAAGAGCAAGCAGATGGCTTACACACGAAAGACAGACAGGAAGAGATATTAGTTGTTAAAGGAAAATGGCAAATTCTGGGAAGTGTTCCCTCAAAATAGGGCAGAGGAAGATATTGTTGCAGTCCACATTTTAATGCAAACTTACCTATTTATTTATTGACTTATTATATTTAGAATCCACTGACAGCAGTGTACAGCAGAAACGTATATGCCACCAGAGCAGAAAACTCTATATGACAAAGATGTTTAGTAAAATGTGTATGTTTGGAAAATGATGTAAAATGTGGCCAGTAAGATAGATATGCACCAAAATGCATACACATTTTCATGTGACTTTTAAGAAAATTTGCAAATGGATGTAGAAAAAAGACAATACTCTTTCTATCCGGCTTCTTCAAAGTCCAAGTTTCACTTCCACAGAATGTCACAGGGAAAACCATTGCCCGCAGTTTTGACTTTTGGAGGTACAGAAGCATCACGGCATCTGAATATCTTTTCCAAAGCCTTAATTACTATTCTACTAAGTGCTAGTCAGTGGCATAATTCTTACTGCTTGTTCCTTATGGTTGATGGTCCTAAAAGGCAGAAGTCATTCTACCACTTCGGTATCTTCATTGACAATTCTAACCCTGGTTGCTGTACCTGTTATCATTAGTTTGGTCTTCTTTATATTTGATCTTAGTCCTATTTTTTCACTGTGCTCCTTAACTTTCAATATTAGTGCTTGCAGATCCTTTGCATTTTTGGCTATCACAGTAGTGTTATCAGCATAGCACAGGTTGTTGATGTTTCTTCCTCCAGTTTTAAAACTGTGTTCATCTTCTTCAAATCCAACTTCCCTCAATATAGATTTGCATGATGACAATCAGAACTTCTGGGATTCTCATTTCCATAAGTATAGTTTGACATGGCTGACACAGATGTTTCTTGTTTCTTGTTCCTTGCCTTTTTCTAAAGCTAGGTTGAACATCTGGCATCTCTCTTTCCTTTTTGGACTCTTAATTTGCGTGGCATGATCCTATGCATTATTTTTCTAGCATATGAAGCTAAGAATATTATACAATAGTTTGTATTGTACAATCTGTTAAGGCTCCTATCTTTGATATTGGTCTGTGGACTGACCTCCTCCAATCTGTTGGTCACTGTGTCATTTTTCAGATTTGTTGGCATAATTTACTCAGAACTTTTACTGATTCTTCTGTTGCTTGCCATATTTCTGTAGATATTCCATCAATTATTGGAATCTTCCAATTTAGCAGTGGTGGTCTAAATTAATCTTATGGTACTAGAGATAGTTGTACATACGGAATACTTTCTGAGGTATCTTTGATGTTGACATCTCTACTGTACTGTATTTCAGTATACTTCTTCCATCTTTGTTTGATCTTTTTTTTTTAATCAGTTACTACCTGTCCATTAGCATCCTTCAGCATATCAATTCAAGGATGGAACCTCCTTCTGAGTTTACAGATCTTTTGGAAGACTTTTTTTGTTGCTCCATGTTTTTACCATTTTTGATACTGTACAGTATCTGCATCACCATCAGATACTGTAGTTATAATACTACTTCATGTCTCTTCTAACAGCTCCTTGAAATTCTTTTTTAAGTTCCTTCCTCATATCTTTGTCTTTCTTAGTTTTGGCTTCTCTTCTCTTCTTCACAATTTTCACCTTTAACTTCTTTGATGTCATTTCACAGTTCCTGTGGTTCCCTATTAATGAGATTCAGAACTTCAAAGTGATTCCTGATATTCTTCTTGAAAATAATGGGTATATGCTCAAGATCATATCATGGAAAGTGGTTGGCTTTCTTCTTCCACTTTAGCTTGACTTGCAACTTGCACATGATCAGTTCATAATCTTTTCCACATTCAGCCCCTGACCAAGTCTTTGATGTTATAACTGAACTCTTCCACCTCCTTATTCCAATAATATAGTCATTTTAACTTCTGTATATTCCACCTGGTGGTATCCATGTATATAGGCATCATTTTGGTAGATAGAAGACTGTGTTGGAGAAATAGTTGGACTGACAGAAACTGATGAATTGTTCCCTGTTTCATTTCTGTTTCCAAGGCCATATAGTGCAACTACATTTTCCTTCTTAATATTTCCAACTTTGGCATTACAACTTTTGCTTGCACATTCTGTCAATTTCAGATTGAATTTAACCATAAAATTTGTCAGTCTGCTCTTGTTCTGCATCAGTGATTGAAGCATAAACTTGGATAATTGTCATATTAAAGGATTGTTCACAAAAGTTAATTTATATTATTTGGTTATTGACTGCATTGCACCCAAGTATTGTCCTTGCTACATCTTTCCTCACTATGGAAACAACACCTTTCCTTCATGTCCCAAGTAGTAAACAGTACAATCTTCTCAAATCTAGGCATGTCGTGAATACAATTAGTACTCCCCAAAATCCTCAGCTTTTCCTCAGTAGCATGCTGAGTGCCATCCGACCTGAGGGACTGTCATCTGGCACTATATTGTCAATCAGTTTATCTTATCTACCCATGTGGTTTTCTTGGTAAAATGAAGGAGTGGTTTATTATTGCCTTCTCCCACACAGTAGGAAACAATGCCTTTGCTGTTGTCACTAGTGACCATCTGCCTCTAGCATCTTCCTATATCACTGCTGCCCAATATAAGTGCCTATTTGCTTTAATTAGTTAGCTGGGATGACCTCACCTCAGAGACCCTGCTGAGAATATATACTGTGGGCATGTTCTCCCAGTGTTCTTAGGAATACACCTTGCCCCAAGGAGAGAGTGCTGCAAGGGGATTGTGAAAATTGGCGTCCAATGCATCCAAACAGTACTAAGTTGGAAAAAGCTGCCTTCAATAGTTTCACTCAAAATTGCTTTGCTTTTATGCATACCTTGATTCATGTCTGATTTCATGGATGCCATGTTTGTTTCAAACAATGCTCTTACCATCTGTGTGGCTTCTCCATGTCTGAATCTAAATGAGACATTGAAATGCCACCCACCTCTCTGGATGCTTCTCAAAGTTAGCATATTATGCAAATTCTCTATGGATAATATGAGGCATTGCCATTGTTGTATTTCTTTGAAAAAAAATAATAAACCACTGTGTGACAAGGAATAAAAACCTAATGCACATAGAAACTGCTACATCATCAACATGGTGCGGGAAAATGCTTATAAAGTGTCTGTGATTATCTGTCCTGAGGGATTTTGAAATCTCTGAGCTTAGAGATTTTCTGAAGAATTTGGCAGTTGAGAAGTATGGAATATATTCTTGTGGCAAATATATTAAGATTAGAAATTCTCTGCCTTGCATTTAAGGTTTATTATGAGAGCAACATAAACAAATGATCCTTTTTTATGTCCCTGTTGGAAACAGGCTCCATTTTTGCTTTCCTCTATTTGTGTGTGTGGGGGGGGAGGGGGGGGGAGATCCGATGGGGACATCATTTTCCTTAGGGGGGAATAAATGCATCAGATAGTCAATAGTGTAACAATGTCAAGTTTCCCCATCTCACTGTGCAAATATTCTTTCCCACTTGGCATGGCCCCCTTTTCTCCAACCCTCATAACAACAGCAAGATATTAATTGTTCCTCATGTAGAGGCTAGGCAGAAATTGGCATACCTGATTAACCAGGATTGCCTACTCCACATCACTAGATTGATGGGCCAATTTTCTTTGGTTAATTGACTTTTGCTGGTAGTATAAGCACTAAATATAATTATTTAGTGGGTCACCTCGCTGAACATACTGAATCCTGGATGGTGGCAATTTGCTAAGCTGCCATACTTGTTTGCTTGTTTATGTATCAAATTTGTCACCACCCATCTCATTAAAAAAGACTCTGGGCTGTATACAAAGCAGCTATAATCAATTAAAATTACAATATAGAATAATCCTAAATAAATAGAAAATAGATATAATCCAAGGATAGATGTTACATTGGCAGTAATTCGGGGAGTGTCATGAAGGCACCAGCCACCCCCAGGGTTGGGTAAGATTCTTGTTACTGGTGCTTACTAGGGCACTCTGGCAACAGCTGCCATTTTCAATCCCTCAAAGGCAGTTTGAAGGCAATCCATGGTTGCTTCCAAAACTGCCAGTCTCAAAGCACTGAGAAGAAGAAGGAAAATCATTGCTTCATCCCAAGATGCCACAGGTCCAGCAAAAATCCCCTCCCACCCACAATGTGTATATGTGTGTGTATACACAAACACTGCATTGGGAGGTGAGGGACCTCAATAATTCCTATGCATGGGAGTTGAACAAGCATCAAGCTACCTTTCCATCTGAAAGACCTAAAGTCCACCAGCTGTGTGAAGCAGTAGTTCTTGCATGCAGAGAAATGGACCACCCATAAGTTCCACAGAGATGTTATGTTTTACGGTGGTTACAAATATAATGCAGCCAAACCAGAATAAATTGGCCAAGCTCTCAAATACAGCTGACAGCATGGGTGGTGGAAGCCAGGAGGTGCTTTTGAACTGATACAAGTCATTGTGTGGAAGCACTAGTACTGGGATGCAAAACTCTGGAGGACCACCGGATGGCAGAAAAAAGTGATCTCTTATTTGCTATCTACTGATCATTCAGATATTCATAGCCCAGATCTGGTAATCTTACCTTAGTTTGCTGAATGTGGATTCCCAGAGGGATGTTTTCCTACCTTCCCATACTTATTTATTTGAGCCTCTTGCTAGGTGAACACTCATTGTAGAGCTATAATACTCCATTCCTTTAGGAGGAACATTTCTATATAAATTATACAACTGTACAGTGCAATGATGAACTAAATAAATGCATGATGCCCACTTTGCTCGGGCCAAAAGACCATCTCCATTTGCTTAGTTCACATACTTCAGTGTGTGTATGGCACTAAAGAAATGTTTTGTGGAAAAGTATTTCTCAGCCCTGAAAAAAAGGAATGTATCTATGGTCATACAGCATCTAAGTGAATATTAGAAATATAAATCATACTGAGTATTAATAAGCTATCATAAACTTAGTACTTTCTGCCTTGCCTTTTTCCTGTAAGGACTCAACAAAGTAATTCCCTCTGCAGTTCCCTTGAAAGGACTGTTCAGGTTTTCCATCCTCCACTGCTTTCTCAGAGGATGCAGCTTGCCGAGAAAGGAAGCAATGTTGACGTTTTGTTTTAAAGGACATTGCTTACAGAAACACTTTCTACCTAAGTCAGTTATAGTGGAATCAATATTTAGTGTGCAGCGAGTGGCACTTTTATGATAGTTTGAATGACACTTTTCACAGATAAGTGAAAATGAGCAGCACTTGCTTCTGAACATCCCTTTTGACAGATTCACTCAACCGTTCCCCATATGACCTCTTCCAACTTTGAAATGAAAATAAACACCTACTATAAGTGATCAAACTCACAACTCCTTTTGAAATATAAAACCCTTAAATTAATCAGCATTAGAAAGTCATCCTGAATATTTTTGCAATTCTCTAGCAATTGTGATTTCCCCTGCCTTTATGAAAATAAAAATATGCTTTCTCAAAAGCTCACTTGCATGTTTAAAGACACACATAAACTTGAGTTCATATGATTTTTCAGGGTCCTTTAATAATGACTGGGATTTTATTAGGGATGATGAAACAATGAGCCTAATTTACGATAACAAATCACAATGATCCTTCTTTGGCCACCTTTTGGAAACAGGGTCACCATTTACTATCCTGTAATTGACATTTTACCAATTTTCCAGGATTTCTCAAAGATTTCTCAAAGAAACTCATGAAAGTTTATTAAGAGTCAAGATTACTACATGAACACAATATCAGTTTTTATGTTCCATTCCCCAATTAATTTAATGAAACAGTTTCAAAAGTATGTCAAAGTAAAATGTTCCTTTAAAAATCTGTATGGTCCTTGTACATATTCTCTCTCTCTTACTCACTTTAACAAATTCGCTATTAATATCTAATATGTGCAAAATTGCCAAGGATTTGACCCTGATTTGTTTAATTTTTACATCAGAGGCATTTATATTGAAAATGCACTTTCTAATGCACTTTTCCAAATTATTAAAATATTAAATTTTAGAATAAAATACTGAACTGTCCATAGAAGAATCATTTGGAGGCATTACAAACACTTTGATGGTGGTATAAGCAACTTTCTGAGTTAATGCGTTTAAAGTTAATTTAATTTGGGCCATATGGTACATTAAGTAGAATGAGGCTTTGGTGCACAAAAACATTTCTAAACCAGTAGTTGTCTATCCACATTTGACAAGAAAACAAATTTCAAGCAAAGGAGAGCACTACTGGGAACAGGGTGAAAATAAAAATGGCTACTACTCTCTGGAAGCTATAAAGGATTTACAGTACATCTGGACTTTGACACAATAGAGAGTTGGTTACCAAGATGAAAACAAATGAAAGGGGGCCTGCAATAGCATGAAGAGGCATTTTTTCTGAGCACAATTAGTTTAATCAATGGGAAAACGAGTTCATGGGGTTTGCTCTGGGTACATTGGTTAGCACAGTGGTATAATTGCAAAGTGAATCTGTGATAAATGGGCTGGCAATGCTTGTTTCTGAATGATCATAAAGTGCCTAAAATGATACTGAAATTGAATTAGAATTATTTCAGTTTCTCTTCCTAATAGAGAACTCGAGACTGTGTTGGCTAAACATGTGTGGCATGGCTGCAAATGCCACCAGGCACAAGCAGTCTTCACAACAATTTTGGTCAGAAAGCCTCACCCTGTGGTCCTCTTCGTATTTGCTGATTTGAAGGCATGATGAGAGATGGAGGACTGATGGCAGCAAAGCCCAGGACTTGCAGAGGCCGGCAGTGAGTCTGGCCCTCCCCCCTCCAGCATTGGGGTGTTTTTTGGCTAGTCTGATCCTGCTTATTCAAAACTACTGGCCCCTCTCCTTTAAGTACCATATTTTTCCAACTATAAGACGATACTTTTTTCTAAAATCCTTACCCTAAAAACTGAAGGGTGTCTTATTCAAGGAAGTCAGCCGAGAATCGTGCGGTTCTAAACTGCCCATACTTTGTTTCTGCAGAGAGGCTTCCTCCTATTGCTAGCCTCCAATCACAAGTGAAATAGCTTGAGTCTGCAAACAGACTTCCTCCAATCACGAGCCTGATATAACTGAGGTCAGCTGATGCTGAACAAACCAATTGGAGGAAGGCTGTTTGCAGAGACAAGCTATCTGGAGTTTCACTCGTGCTTGAATGTAATCAGTTAAGCAAAAGAGCCTGGAAATAGAGCTGCAGAGAGACGGTTTGGACCTCCTCCCACCGAGTGTATCAGGTCAATGTTAACTAATTACTAAATAAAAATGTGTTCTGCACTATCTTTAAAATATTGATTTTTTAATTTTGGGCTGGAAAAGTGGGGGTCGTCTTGTACCTGGGGGCGTCTTATTGTCAGAAAAATACGGTACTCCCATTTCAACTGCTCAGGATCTGAATGGCACTGAATGGCATTGCAGCTACAGCATTATAGCAGCAATATGATTAGCATTGTAAAATGTATATAGTAGTAAGAATCGGTTAACCTGTATGTTCTTGGGATTTTTTTTTACCCTCCCCTTCTTCTTTTCCTTTTATGTAATGAGCTTTCAGGCTGAAAACTGAAGAAAGGATTCTGATCCTTCTACTCCTCCTTCTTTGTCTTGTAATACTGAGGACGTTCCATATGAAGAATGGGGAATAGATGGGTAGGTAGGCAGATGCCAATTCACAGTATTCTGCTGGTTCAACAAACATGCATTTGCATTATTTATTTATTTTATTTATTTTATCAAATTTCTCCCTCACCTATCTCCCCCCAATGGGGGACTCTGGGCAACTTACAAAAACATTAAAACCATACATATACATAATACATCTGAAATTTAAAAACAGTACTAAAAAAGGAAAATCCAAGAAGATGGAAAATCAGGCTGAGGACAGCCGGCCACTATGGGGCTAGCCATCCCCCTGCTTGAAGTATTCCCTCCCCACCCCAGGCCAAGTGACAGAGCCAGGTCTTCAAGGCCCTTCGGAAGGCCAGGAGTGAGGGGGCCAATCGCACCTCTGGGGGCAGAATGTTCCAAAGAGCGGGGGCTACCGCAGAGAAGGCCTGCCTTCTGGACCCCGCTAATCGAAGTTCTTTTACTGAGAGGGTCCGAAGCATGCCCTCTCTGTGTGATCAGGTGGGATGGGTTGAAGTCATAGGGGAGAGGCGGTCCCTTAGGTAACCTGGTCCCATGTCATGTAGGGCTTTAAAGGTAATAACCAACACCTTGAATTGGACCCGGAAGCAAACTGGCATCCAGTGCAGCTCGCGGAGCAGAGGCGTTGCATGGGCCCTCCTTGGGGCTCCAAAAATAGCCCGTGTGGCCGCATTCTGCACCAGCTGTAGCTTCTGGATACTCTTCAAGGGTAGCCCCATGTAGAGCACATTGCAGTAGTCTATTGGCCTGGGAGAGAGGGAATTTTGGAAGCAAGCATCTAGGAAGATGGCTGGTGTGGGTCTTCCGGGCTGTGTGGCCATGTTCTCGAAGTTTTGTTTCCTAACGTTTCGCCAGCATCTGTGACCGGCATCTTCAGAGGGCAGGAGCATAGGCAGGAGCAGTTCTCTCTGTGCCCAGGATGATGTGACCCTTTTTGGGTATTTATAGAGATACCCAAAAATCTCTATAAATACCCCAAAAGGGTCACATCACCCTGGGCACAGAGAGAACTGCTCCTGTCTGTGCTCCTGCCCTCTGAAGATGCCGGTCACAGATGCTGGCGAAACGTTAGGAAACAAAACTTCCAGAACACGGCCACACAGCCCGGAAGACCCATACCAGCCATTGTATTTCGGCCGTGAAAGCCTTCGACAATACATCTAGGAAGAGGTCACAAAAGTGGTGGAGCTACATTATGTAAGTGTGAGGATTATGTAAGAGTTTTCCTAATTCTACAACCTCAAAATATTAGAAAATTACCTTCCATTCCCAGCACTCATTATGAGAGATCTCTGAGGGCTGGAAAGGGAAAACTCTGATATATGAAAAAATGTATATTTATTTATTCATTCATTCATTATTTAAACTGTTACTTAGTTGGACGCTTAGCATCAAATCTACCTACAACTCTCATCACTTCTCAACTGGTCATATAACTTCATACCTTAGATGTGGGATCATAATTATTACAACCTAATGCTCCCAAATATTTAATGGTGACCCTTGACATAAATTTGTAGCAATTAAGGAAGAACAAGAAGTAAAAATAATGAAGATAGATTAAGCTTCTCAGAAATCTGCTTCCACATATACAGTACATATGCCCCCTGGGTCTACACTTTATACCTATACAATAAAATAAACATCTTCAAAATGGGTACTTATGCATGTTCAATTCAAAGTGGAAGTGTCCAGGGTATGGTCCTGGTTCCCCTCCATAAATTAACCCAGGCCTACTCAATCAGGTACTTTCTAGTCACAATAGATTTAAATTCCATAATTTTTAGCCAGTATGTTCATATTAGCTGGACGTTCTCAAAGCTGAAGCAGAAAGCAACTGCAGAGTATCAGACAAGTAAGACTGTGTTAGCTCTCTCTATAGACAACCTGTCTGAAGGGGAGTTGCATTTACTGATATTCATCTCAATATTATGTAGTGGTCCTGGCAATGCTTGAATTTTTAGACCATTTAAGCATGCCCCACTTCTCAACCAGACTGTCTACATGATGTAGATGAAGATGAAATTCAAATTCACTTTTCAGAGATTGCCCCACTCCTTAATCTTCCCAAACATCTTGGTTTATTTGTACATCCTGATAAAGAATAAGATGTAACTGAATTCAAAGTGAAGATGAGGGAACTCGGACATCTGTTCAAAGAAAAAAAAAATGCCTCCAAGATAAGAAAATAAAAGGCAATTCAGTTCTTGTGAAGGCCTTGTTTTAAAGCTTCCTTTTTGGAATACCTTCTAATTACTTCTTGAGGGGTTCAAGTAGTCTTTGCAATTCATAAACACTCCTGCAATTTATCAGCTCTTTGACTTTATCTATGAGTTTTGCCTTGGGGTCTTCAGCTTTAAAAATAAAAATGCTTTTGGGGAGGTTTCTCTGATTTTTTAAAATCTCTTATCTAAACCACATGTTGTTGTTCTGAGGCATATTAACGACTGATGCTTAAGCTTTACATACCTATATTAACAATTGTATTATAGAGAAGCCATGGAATCATCCAGCTGTTCAGCCCTGAAGATTATCTACTAGCAATGAGACATATTTCATGAATATGCTCTATCACAGATCCAGGACTCCCAGTTTGTAATATTGGCAGAGCAGCCCTAAAAATCTCATATCACGTCTATTCTGATGAACAGTATCAGATCTATTATTTGCAACAACAAAGACTGTATCATAATTGGGCCTGTGAAAATCAGCTGGGTATCTTCAAGCTTTTGCTGCAGTGTTTTTTGAACTAGTTCCCTGTAACTTTTGAAACAGAGATTGTGTGGATGAGGAAAGGGCAGCACAATAGCAACCAAACAGTCTAACCAAAAGCCTAAATTGGGCCGAGTCAATTCAAAAATTATTGGACTCTAACTTTATTTTTTTTCCTAAAAAAAGTGGTTTAAAAAGCTGACTTTTGAGGGGATGGTTGTGATGGAATGGAATATGAAGGCCAGATTCAGGGAGAAAAACGTTTCCTTTCATCTCCTGAGGCACAAGGGAAATATAAGAGGATGAGACTGGCACCTCCCTGAGGAATTCACAATGTTGTGGCTGGCATTACTTGGGAGCTGGGGTTTCAGTCTGGGAAGATTGATGTCAGGCCTAGCCCAAGGAACTCCAAGAGACCATGTCACAACACTGTGAATTCCTCAGGGAGGTGCCAGTCTCATCCCCTTATCTTTCCCTTATGCCTCAGGAGATGAAAGGAAATGTTTTTCTCCCTGAGTCTGGCCTTCATAATTCCATTCCATCACAATGGTGGTGGCAGGGATGATAAGCTAGGCATGATGCTAAAGCATGACTGTTGGCTTGCCCATATGAGGCATTGTTGCCCTTGTCACTGGGCGATTTTGACCCCTCCTGGGAGGGAACCCTCATCAGTAGCAAGACTCAGCTGTATTAGGGGAATGGTTTATGGGGATGCTCGATTGGCTAGCCAAGAAGCAGGCTGGCATAGTAAAGTGCAATGGCACAGAGATAGACAGGCCATGAGAAAGAGGTTGGCATATAGCAGCAGTGTTCATGTGTTGCCTATTCCTAAAATAATCAATGTTTATGCATCTGTGGGGGGAAGGCTCAAAAAAGTCAAGATGATAATTGTGACCAAGCAGCTGATGCCCAGGCCCTTGGTACCTGTGCAGGATGCTGACACATGTAAAAAAGGTGAGACTTCAATCATGCAATCATGATTGCCATCTTGAGGGTTTTGACCTCCACCTGCATACGTCCTTGTTATTCAGTCACCCATTTATTTATTGCAGAGAGACTTATGCCTGCCCAACTTTTTCAGAAGTTAAAGTCAGGTTTGACCCAAGACTGCATAACAGACTGGTCAGCCTGAGCTGTTTCAGAGTGCTGAGAACTGAGCTGAAATCCCAGATGTGCTACAGCACAGATGTCTAACATCCCATTAGCGCAAGAGGAAGCAAAGTTCATGTTTATGACAGGCTATGGTAAAGAAACGGAGAAATGAACTACAACAGGGGAATGGATGGTGAAGATGGCTGAATTTGCAGAAATGGCTAAACTGACTCACTTGATTAGGGAAGGAGCAACTACTACTTTTATAAAAGACTGGAAACCGTTTATGGACTTTTTGCTGAAAATAAATAAAAATGAACTGTCGATTTCTGGATTTACTGATTAATAAGGGCAGAATATGGGGAGAAGGGAACCGTGTTATATAATTTTGAAGGGGATAAATATTTTTAAATGCATTTGTAATTGCTGTGAAAAAGATTTAAAGCTGCTTCCTTAACTATCTTTCTGTTTTCTTTTTCTATTTTTTCTCTTTATTGCTTTAACACCTTTTATTTATCTTTTTTCTTTTCTAACTCTTTATATTGTTTTGTGTTTATCTTTTTAACTTTGTAAAAATTCTTCAATAACACACACCACACACACACATCTCAGGGAAATGAGAAATAAAAGAAGCTTGTAGCAATGTTAACTTTGCCATTTCAAAAAAGCCCTGGTAAGCATAGAGTTTAATGAGGTGATGGAACTCATGTCAGTGTCAGACCACTCATTTCCCCAGGATTCGCCAAATACAGAAACGAAATTGCAACATGCTATATTGTCTGTAACAATCACAGAAACAGTGGAAAAGCTACTGAGTCTGCTAAATGCTTCCAAAGGCTATCAATTTGATTTACCTGATTCGATTCACTGTTTCATAGCAAATCCCTGTTTCACTGTGTGAGTCCACTTGGAAGGGATGATTGAATCAAAGCTTTGTCAAATCAAAGCACCCCTCTCAAGCTTTGCACAGCCCTAGTTATTAGGCTGTGTCTAGATGGAGAGAGGCCAGTCATCACATAACATGGTAGCTAAAGCCAGATGCTTGGAAACAATAGGAATAGTTCCTCATTTATGAAATAATGTCCAAATGTATTTAAGACAAGACAAATCCATCCATGCAATCAATGGGAGAACGTTTACATTCAGCTGTTATGCTGTCAGTATCATAATCATAAGTTCAGTCACATTGGATGTGATTTGACCATCAGCAATGTGTATTGTGGACTTCTGGTTTGATCTGATTTGAATGCTAGGGCTATGCAGCACTTTGGTTTCAAAGGGAAAGAGATGGTCTAGACCACACAAGGATACTCATATAACACCAATCTGCAACTCCTTAAAGAGGACATGTCTTTCCTGGGGTTATAGTTCTTTTCTTAGAACTGCATTGCTGCTCTTTAAAATTGCAATGCAGTTCTGAGAAAAGACCCATTTGGCTTAAGAAGATGCTTACAGATCTATGTGCAACTCTGTGCAAAGTCCTTCCTTTCAGTTCTCCCACCATCATTGGCTCTTTGTTAGTAAGAAATCCTCATTATAATTCCTCTGTTATTTTTGGTTAGATTTTATTTATTTATGTATTTGGCTTTGGAATGCACAAATAGCAAATACTCACTGCTACTCTACAGAAATCTATTTTGTCAGCTTTCCACTCTGACATATTTGTTAAATTTATAATGCACGAATGAGCACATCCAGTATCATTAAATGCTTCTTGTGCTTCTTGTGAATTGCTTCTTGTGAGATGGCTGGCCATATAAATGTGATTAATAAATAAATAAATAAATAAATAAATAAATAAATGAAATGAACGTGGAACTGGGAAATAATCAGGAAACAAAGCTAGTGTGAGAGGTGTGCGACTGCGTGGGAAGCAAACAATTTTTTATTTATTTATATTTATTTATATTTCAAATTTGTCACTGGCCACCTCACTGAGGAGTGACTCTGGACAGTTTACAGTAAAAACAGAATAAACATTAATTAAAATAGCTAAATATTAATTATTTAATTAAAATATGCTAAAAACCAAACTTCCTATATAATACTTCCAAGAGGCTGGTGTTAATTAAGTGTTAATAAACTCAGGGAGCATTGTCAAGGCACCAGACATCCCCAGGGTCATTTGTATCTTTCTTCACCCCACGCAAGTTGGCAGAGACAAGTCTTCAATTTCTTCCAAAGAACTGGGAGGGTAGGAGCTTGCCTCACCTCTGGGGAGAGGGTATTCCAGAGGACGGGGGTAACATTCGCTCACTGACAGGATCAGCAACATGCCTTGTCTGCCAGCCTGGGTGGGACGGGTCGATGTAATGGGGGTGAGACGGTCCCTCAGGTAACCTGGTCCCATGCCACGTAGGGCTTTAAAGGCAATAACCAACACCTTGAATTGGGCCTGGAAACAGACTGGAACCCAATGCAGCTCCCAGAGCAAAGGTGTTACATGTGCCATCTTTGGGGCACCCAAGATTGCCCAAGTGACCACACTTTGAACCAGCTGTAGCTTCCAGATACTCTTCAAGGGTAGAGCACATTGCAATAATCAAAATGAGAGGTGACCAGGGCATGAGTGACAGACCGGAGGGACTCCTGATCCAGGAAGGGGTATAACTGGTGCACAACATGAAGTTGCGCAAAGGTCCTCCTGGCCACAACTGCCACCTGCTCTTCGAGCAGGAATCGTGAGTCCAGGAGGACCCCCAGATTATGCACTGGGTCTGTCTGGGGCAGTGCAACCCCATCAAGAACCAAAGATGGTAAACCCCCAGATACAGAGGAGCCTCCAATCCACAGCCACTCCAGGGTTCAACTGAAGCCTGTTATCCCCATCCAGACTCCTACAGCTTCCAGGCACCACTAAAGGGTGGTCATAGCATCACTCAAATCACTCAGGATGGAGATGTTTAATTGGGTATCATCTGCATATTGATGATACCTCATCCCATGGTGGCAGATGATCTCACCCAGTGGTTTTATGTTAAAAAGGAGTGGAGAGAGTACCAAACCCTGCAGTACCCCACAACAGAGGGGCCATGAGCCGGACCTCTTCCTCCCAATCAACACCAATTGGTACCAACCTTGGAAGAAGGAAGCGAACCAGCACAAAACTATGCCACCCACTCCCAAGGTAGCCCAAAAGGATACCATGGTTGATGGTATCGAAAGCTGGTGAAAGTTCAAGAACTGCGAGGCTAGATGCACTACTCCCATCTCACTCCTGCCAGAGATCATCTATGAGTGTGACCAGTGCTGTTTCCAGGCCTGAAACCTGACTGAAAAGGGTCCAGATAATCCGTTTCTATTGTGTGGCTACTGTGAGAGTTGTGTGCAACTGTGTGGGAAGCAAACAATAGTGTCAGTGAAAGTAGGAGACTCATACCTGAATTGTGAGAGTGGGAAAAGTACAATGAAAATCTAGATATTGCCACTCAAATTTTATTAAACCATTAAAATTGTGTTGAATGAGACTAATCCCCTTTTGGCTGCAACCAGATTTTTAACACTCCTATGGCTTCTTTCTTTCTTTTCTTTTCTTTTCTTTTCTTTTCTTTTCTTTTCTTTTCTTTTCTTTTCTTTTCTTTTCTTTTCTTTTCTTTTCTTTTCTTTTCTTTCCTCCTTATACCAGGAGGGGCTTCTCTCCCAGAAACCAATGAAGCTATCACCCAATAACCATTTCCAAATGTTCACCCTCTGAACATTTTTTACAGAACACAAAATGCTTATTTAGCCTGAAAATTTCTCTTACCTAATGCAAACATGAAGTAGGTTACATTAACAAACCAATAATTGCCCTTTTATAAGTCCTCTATGCCATTTTCAATACTTTGGTTGATCATTATCTAATCTCTTTGAAGGAAGTGTTAACAAATCCAGGGCCATGTCCAAAACATTTTGTTCATTATATGTGCTTTTTTTCTTTTTAGGCCATTGAAAAGCTATTTAATTTCATAACTGGCATAAAATCATCCCTCATTTTATACTTCAGCTGCAAAATAGGTGTCAAGGGAGCTGGTTTTAATTCAAGTTTCATGAAGTTACTTGCTAATGTTAGGAATATTATACTGTGAATATTCCCTCTGGAGGCATTCATGAGGCAGAGTTTCAAGCTAGGAAAGGTTACTGAACTTTGAAAGCTGAAGGTATACAAGATGCCTACCAATAATTGCTTTAATCTAAGTTCTTGACAAACAGAATATTTTACTTTGGTTAAGAAATTATAAACTTGTCAGGTTACTAGGAGGATGACCCAAAACTGTTATCAGCCAAAACAATTCTTTATGTCTTATGGCCAAGATTCAAGATTGCTGTTGGCACCTAAAGGCCAAAAACGCATTTATTTTTAGAAAACCTAGGACTGGGGACAGGTCAGCATCAGGGTCTATTTCTGACAGTAATAATTTCAGAATGATGTGCTTCTTGATTTCACAATGAATGTTCCACCCTTTATATGTATTACTGTATAGAACACAAACATATCACATGATGAAAGATCATGGGGTGATTTTCCCAACTTCTTCAAAAACCTTTACCCCAAAGCACTAACCAACGGAGAACTACAATCAAAGATAAGTAAAAAAATGGGGGGATGGAGAGACCTGAGTTCTTCACTTCTAGGGACTGCATGTTCTGTCAAGAGAGTTTATTGTGCTTACTATATGAGTTTTAAACAACACTAATGAGACCCATTGCAATTAAATGAAGTAGATATGTACTATACTTCAAATATTGTTAAAAGCCTTGGTTGATTGTATTCATTTATTTACTTTATTGAACAAATTATTAAAGTTAACTCTACAAAACCAGGTTTGTATTTGTGTCCATTCCTTTTGCAAAATAGGTTCAGTAATCACTGAATTGCCATTTATAATTAAATCTTAGTTCTATCAAATAGTCTACCTTCCATTTCTTGTATTGAACAAACTTACCTTCATGCTAAAAAGGCATGATCAAGGAATGGGAGCAGAGGTGATAGAAAATTGCTTCTACTTTTTCCAAATATCTAAACTGTGGTTGAAATAGAGATTTGCTGATTTTAATTTCTCTTGTTTTAAATTTGAGTTTACATTTTATAGTAAGTTGCTGAGAAACCTTAGCAGTTGACTCAGTTAAACAAATAAACAAATAACCGGGCAGACAGCCTGATCTCCCTCTGGTAGGAGTTAAAAGTAAGTGGTAGAAACTGTGAATAAGTACCCTTTAAGGGTCAGCATATTTATATCTTTTCTCTCCCAGTACCTGACTCTGCAAGTGATCTTTAGCTACAGGGCAAGTAAAAGCCAGGTTGTGTTCAGGGAAATTCACTGTTATCGGGGGCTTAGTTGATCACCTTTGACTCTCCCGATTTAGTCAGTTGTCATCTGCTTCAAGCACTTTTGCACTGTTTTTCATCTACACATTGGCTATTTCTGTGCAAGTAAAGGAAGTCAGTGTGAAATATGTGTCTCAGCATTTGGTCTGAAGCTAGCAGAGAGAGAATTGTTCAGCTCTTCTGACTTACCGAGGAATAGATAAAATGAGGCAGCCTTTTCCTTTAATAGAGGAAAAGAGAAGATTTTATAATGGTGTTTAATTAAAAACAATATGGGTTGTAGAGGGAAACAAAGGACGAAGATGAACGTCTCTTTTAGGAACGACACTCTTTTGAAATTCCTAAGCTAAAATGCTTAACTGTTTCACTCAGCCTGCACAAAACTGGAAGGATACATTCAGTATATCACTCTGTTGACTTTTTTCATTTTCCTTTTTTACTCATATTTGTAGGAGGAAATGGAAACAAAAGAGGGAGTTCATTCCAGAGGACCCTGGAGGAAACAGATTATCTGGAACCATTCCAGTTGGGGTTCAGCTTGGGATTCAGTATGGAGACAGCATTGGTTGGTGGAAGCTGTGGGCAAGAGGGCCTTTGCAGAGGTTCACCTTATGTACCAATTGTGCCCATTCCAGGACTGGAAATCTCTTCAGACAATCACTCATGCCTTGGTCATCTCATGGTTGAATTACTGTAATGCCCTATACATGGGACTGCCTTTGAAGATTATCTGGAAGCTATAACTGGTCCAGAATGTGGTGGTGCAGGTGGTGATGGGCATGTTGTGGTCTATAAGTTTATGTTGTTGTTGTTATTATTCACAATGACATGAAATCACAGCTGCCAGTTCTTTAGCTGGTGTTGGCCTTCATTCACACCAAGTTCTTCCCAAGAAGCTAGGAAGTCATAAAGTAGTGGTATAGTATATGTGTGGATCCAAGCCTTTTGTAATTGACAGATGGAAATTTTGTCAGTGCACAGATTTTGTAAGTGCCATCCAAGACTTTTTGGTATGGCACTTACTGTGCCGATAACCACTGGAACCACAAATGCCAGTTTATGCCATGTTCTTTCAACTTCAATTTTCAGATTTTGATACATGTTGTGATCTTCTCCAATTCTTCGTCTTCTATTCTACTATCCCCTGGTATTGCCATATCAATTACCCACACTTTCTGCTTTTCAACTACAGTTAAATCTGGTGTGTCATGCACCAAAATTTTATCAGTTTGTATTCAGAAATCCCAGGCTGTGGGTCAAGGTGACTGGAGTCTCTGTGGTTTTGGTACTTTCAGTACTGAGTTAGCCTTCCAACTGGTCATCTTTCCTTCTGATCTATCTTGCTTAATCCCTTGTAACTGTAAGCTGCTCAGAGTCATTAAGGAGTTGGGGGGCCTTGAAATTGAATTAAATAAATAAAGCTATAAAGCACTGAAATACTGATTGTAGTAAGGCAGATCAACTTAGAAGAAATGTTTGCACCTTGTATGTGTTGTCATCTAAATAAAATAAATCTAATATACAACGTAGTAAGAATTTCTTAATGTTATTCCTCAGATGTAAACATGTGAGTGTTAGTATTAGTGATTTTTTTTCCAGAGGAAAGCATTTTGTCTTTCAAACCTTACAGAACATAAAATGATCTTTTTTTTCTTTTGCTCCCATGGACTGCAATGCTGTGTTTAATATCTTGCCCATTCTGATCCCACACCCTGAAGATGCCACTGGTACAGGGGTTAGAACATTAGACTAGGAGCAAGAAGATCCAGCTTTGAATTTGTGAATTTATGACAAATGTGACTATGACGCTTATGATGACTTTGGGAAAGTCATTCTGCCATGCTATCTCACAGGTTTGTTGTGAGGAAACAAGATCAGAGAGACAGGTTTTTTTTAAGCTCCTGAAATAATGATGGGCTCTATAAATTGATTTCTCTGTACAAGGACATATTGCTGCTTTTATAGAGATTAGGGTCTCATATTTTAGAGTATTTTTTAAATCTCTATGTGAAAGTTATATTGCTTTTAAAATATTGTAATTTTTTATTCAGGAAAAAAATATTCTTTACCTTTTCTTTTAGGATTTCTTCTTTTAGGTAACATTAGTAAGTAAATATGCCATTTTGTTCCTTTTTCTCCTGATGTTAAATCAAAATTGTGCAACAGTAATACTTCTTGAATCCTTAATGAAAGCAATCTATCTGGTTAGGTTTGGGCCCAGTGTAGTTGCTTATTAGCATAATTTCAATGAGTAACTTCAACACATTTACCAGGACATTATGGGATGATAAATCCTCCTTAAAAAGGTTTCCTTTGGAGTAACAGAGCCAGGATACATGAACCCCATGCAATATTTCCTGTGTCATCAACTTCTTATTGTGCATTTTACTGAATTATAGCTTGCCTAAAAACATTGAATCTAGTCATATTTCATACATCTGTTGAAAAATATATCACTAGTTATTTTGCAACCCATTAATCCTCCTAAGTTGGTACTGTCAACTTGATTTATAAATGTGCATATGTCTTACTTTTTTCTTGCAATCATTCCACCCAATATTCTTTTCAGTTTTCTATTTGGTGCTTAATTTATTATAAATTCTAATATTATCACACAAAGATTCAGAGCCTTTCAAAATCCCTCCACCTTTGTAGAAAATCTCAGAGGAAAGTTACTGTATATGAGTTACCTTGGCCACAATAAAGAATTAACACTGGGACCACAATTATAGTTGAAAAGTTAGAGACAAATACTGTAAAGATGATGGAGATGCTTCAGTACAAGCAATGCAAACATTATCTAAGTTCATCTATGTGGCATATGGATTTTGAGGCCTGTCACAGCTGCAGTTTTGCTGGTATGGGCCAGAAATTGAGTGAAGGAAAAGGGGGGGGGGGACACCACAGCTCAGTTGTTGCCTTGAAGGGCAGCTGTGCTGTCGGCCTGATGAATTGACCTGGCTGCTAGCCAGGGCTGGTGTGGGGAGATCTTGAGTGAGAAGTCTCATTCGTAAACTGAGGTATATAGGTGTTGAGGACTAGAAACCTGGGGAAACACCCACTTCCTCAGCTGCTGTGGGACATGCTGCTGGAGTAATCCAAAATTGGAGAGAGAAGGATTGGAGAGTAAAGGTTTGTTGCTGGAGTAGAAGGGGATGCTGGAGAGAAAAGGCTGGAGAAAAGCTGGAAAGTGGAGTGAGGTGTACAGGGCAAGTGTTGATTTCTGTTTGGGGTGAGGAGAAGACCCAGAGAGACCCCACCCAAGGCCCCAGACCCTGGAGGGCTAGAAGGGACCTGGCTGGCTGCAGGCAGTGGCTTCATCCAAGATCATGGAAAGGGCAGAGAGGGGAATCAGCTGCCAGAACAGAAACCCTGGTTTGGGGGAAAAACTGGGTAGAAAACCTGGAAAGAGGTTCTTCCCCAGTGCAGAAGCAAATGGTGTTTTGGCTGAGCTAGGAAGAAAGTCAATCAATGCTGAGCCCACTCCAATAATCCCAGTCCTTTCCTTTCTTTTCTCTCTCATATCAAGCCTGAAAATTGATTTGGATTGGGGCTGGTGTGGATAAATATTGTAAAATCAATAAATCAATCTACTAAACCATTTTGGAATCACTCACACTTTGCAGATATAAGAAAGTAAAGCATCTGTTGAATTTGAATCCATCTTCATTCAGCATGGATCATCCAAACAGGGTTCCTCAACCCTAGCAACTTTAAGACGGGCAGACTTCAACTTCCAGAATTCCCCAGGCAGCAAGGCTGGCTGGGGAATTCTGGGACTTGAAGTCCACCCGTCTTAAAATTGCCAAAGTTGAGGAACCCTGATCCAAAGGATTCAGTAATCAGTATAATGAGATTTGGTTGTTGTTGTTTTTTTGACAATTTAGTACCACTATGCTACTATAGGCCTTTGAAACTACACCATTACTATGAAAATGTTTTACAATACAAGGGCAGGATGCTTTCTATTCTCTGGGTAGTATCCTAGCCTGACTGTACTGCTATAAAGCACTTTATATAAAGTTCTGAATAAGTTTACTTCAAAGTCCTTTCAAAAGAAAGCAGCACTTTCTTCTGCCTATAGGCATCCCACAAGCAGAACATGCAAGCTCTTTCCTGCCTGCATGCTTTAGCATCTGTTATTGAAGCATATGCAGACCCTGAAACTAAGGGTACCATATAAATATCATAACAAGTACCTATTGATAGCTTCATCATATCTGCATTTATCTAATTTTAAAGCTGTTCCACAAACTATCTTTTCATACCAAATTTTGAAGTATGCCTATGTTCTTTTTATCTATTCTTACTCTTATCATCCAGCTTCTTTGGATGAACTAAGCCTTTAATGTTACCCAAGCAGGAGAAAAACCTCTCATTATGTACTTCTTTCATATGATGTGTTATCATATCTATCTCCATGAGGTTTGTGCAGGATGATGTAATGATGTCTTAGGCTAGTCATCTGCAAGCATTGTCAGTTGTCTTCTTTTGTTTTCCATTTTCTGTATATCCTCTCCATTCTAATACATACATACATACATACATACATACATACATACATAGTGAGATGGAGTAACTTGGCTTTGCATCTCTTCCAATCATCAGGCTATAGCAGGGAAAGAGGAGGAAAAGAGTTCATGATACCCAACCTCTGAATGGAGATCAATCTTCAACAGAACTTCCATTTCTTTAGTCTCACAGAAGGTGTCCCTGGACCAGAGCTTTAATAAGTCTCCAGCACCCAACTTGACATCACTTAATTAGCAGCTCAAACTCAGCAGAAGTCTCTCAGTCACTCAACACAGTACAAATATATAAGATTTTTTTTTACTACAACTAAACTGAAGATACAGTAGGTAGCTGATTGCCCCTTGTCAACATAAAGGTAGAGTTCCCTCTTATACTCATCCCACCTTAAATCTTTTGCTTCTTATTCCCATATTGCCCACATTTTAAGAAACTCTTTGCCCTGTGCTTCATGGCTGTGAAATTGAGAGGTTTTTGGTTATTGACATAACTGACATCTTTGTCCTTAGAACTGTTGGCTCTCAATTTATCTCTTACAGTTAAACAGCAAAAGTTGTAAAGAACCTTTTAACGGTACAGGAAACCTCAGATCTTAACAGCCTTTGTAATATTCCACTGGCTTAAGTGTTGTGCTGAGACAAGAGAAAAGCTTATGTAGAACTAGTAGGATAAAGGTTTACTTAGAGCTATCCAAATCCTTTTTGGGGGAAATACATTAATCATGTTTAACAATAATTTATTAAACTTGTATGCTGCCTGACTCTCAATGACTCTGGATGACATTAAACTTCAGTAGAAAGCTTATGCCTTGAGTTTTCTGCCCAAGACTTGATTGTTTCTCATGCTTATATTTCACCTGTCTGAACTACTGTAACTTTGCCTGTCCTGTCTAGAATTGACATAATTTGAATTTTTAGATTTTTTATCTGCCTTTATTATATTTATAAATAACTCAAGGCAGTGAACATACCTAATACTCCTTCCTCCTCCTATTGCCCCACAACAAACCACCTTGTGAGGTGAGTTGGGCTGAGAGAGAGGGACTGGCCCAAAGTCACCCAGCAGCTTTCATACCTAAGGCAGGACTAGAACTCACAGTCTCCTGCTTTCTAGCCTGGTGCCTTAACCACTAGACCAGACTGGCTCCCTTTGAACCTCATGTACTTACAAAATAGAGTACTAGAAGATTCAGTTGGTTATCGTAGAAGGACAAGGCTTAGCTACATTACAGACCTTACAGCTCATATATAATTAAGAATTGGTGCCTGAATATGTTCTGTCTTCTTAGGTTGTAAAGCTGATAAGTAATAATTCATAAGGGCTCATTCTCATGTTCTGCACACTGTTGAGTACATAGGACAGCACTCTAGCCCATAGCACAGGCAACTTAAAGTTATAGTAAGCTGTTCCAGTTTTAAAGTAACATGCTCCCACCTCTCCTGACACTGTTTTGGCTGTGGAATTACTTCTCCAATACTGTGGTTGATGACATGGTCAGGATACCTACTGATCCTGTGGGTACCCCTCATCTCCTTTGGTCACAGGAAACTGCCCCCCCCCATGGCCTTTTTGGCTTGACTTGCAGGAGAGTTGAGACATGTGGATTCTGCAGAAACATCTGCCCGCATAGTGCCTGACTGGTGCCTGAGAAAGTACTGGTAAGGCATTATGCGGGCTACTTATATACATGGGTTCAACATGCTTGTGAAAGAGCACCAGACCTATTTTGTAACCAAAACTTAACAGTCTTTTGAAAGAGTACTAGAACTGCACTTAAAAAGAAAAGGGGGAAAAAAAAAAACCAAGATGAGCTCTCTGGAGTACTTGCCCTATGCTGTACAAAATGTCAATTTAAACTAGGGAAAAATAAACAAAGAAACCTGTTCTATCAGCTGCAAGTTGCTGCTTCTGTGCCAATAGGCTTTCTACTACTTTGGTCTACAAGAGGAGAGGGGTCACATGGTTATACTTTTTTTCCTATTTTTATTACTTTACAAAGGGGAGGGCATTTTGCCTATTCCTACTCCATTTTTCCCTCCCCATAGGTACTTCTGGTTTCTGTAAGCCTCAGCTACTCCCTGCCAGCACTGCCATTCTCTTGTGGGAGTTGTTGATGATGGAGCTGGCTCCTGCTTCACTACGGATTGTTCTGACAGAGGACGCTCTGTCCCTGTTAGCTCAACTGTCAGCCACAGGCATGGAGGAGGAGGAGGAGGAGGAGGAGGAGGAGGAGCATAGGGTGAAGTGGGAGGGAACACTCCAGTGTTCTTCACACTCCCTCCTCCATAACTGTGAGTGGTTGGCTGGGCTAATTTGGAAAGCTATTACACTCATATTTTAAAAAGATGTTCAGAAAAAGCCCAGCAGACAGGTCACAGGGCTGACATTCCTGGGCAAGTAGCCTGACAAATGGCTGAACCTGCCATTTCAAAGACCTACCTGTACTCACTCAGCCCAGGCCCACCCACATGAAGGAGAGCAACTGGTGGTTGCTTCTCCCACTGTCAGGTAATACTCAGTGGGAGGGAAAATGAAGCCAGGTGAATCCACCCACTGCTGCCTTCCATTTGCCCCACATCAATACTACTGTATAAGGATAGTACCACATGAGGCAGAATAAGGCTCAGCCATCAGTGCAGCACAATGTATGGCACATGCATTTCTCCCAACTCAGGGACTGGAGGATGGCCTGTGAACAGGACCTTTAGTGTAAACCCCAAGCCCCTGTTGAATAGGACTATTCAGGGTAGTTTTGATTTTCTGGATAGCTCTAAGAAATCAGTATTGAGTCAGAATGACTAACAAGGCAGGCTTATCTGAATGGAGGAAAATAAGTTGTCTTTCCACAACCCTAATACTAACTCTTTCAATAAACTTAGGCTTCATCCATTCTAGTAAGAAAATAAAACAAAGCAAAACAAGAACTTGCAAAGCAACTTAGGCTCTCTGTATTATAAAGCCTGTGCAAAAGAGACCTTTGGCTTCATGCCAGGAATTTTCTGCATGCACAAATCATTGTGCCTGGTAGTTTTCTATAAGGAGGTTGAACTCAAAAAACCTAGAGTTTGGAGAAAGGGCCCTAGACACAATCCACCTTTCTTCTCCTCCATACATTGATTGTTCACTGGATTGTCAATAGGACTGTTACTTCATTCAACAAACATATAGACCCAAAATAAATAGCATAAAGCAAGCTAAGATCAAAGGGTCAGGAAGGGAAAAAAAATAGATTGTTGAATAATGGAACAGAAATCCCTTTCAAGGTGGCTAAAGTCAAGAGTTCCTTTGATAAATAAGTACAAAATTATGACTATTTCAGATTACAATATGTTCGATATTAGAATCAGAATATTAAACACATATACTGTATGGCAAGTATCTAAGGGAAAGATGCTGAGTAAAAATAAAAGAAGAATATATATTACAATTTTTTTCTACTATTCTTAAGCATATTTGAGAAGACTAAAGGTATACTTGAAACTAAGGAAAACAAACTATGCAGAAGCAACATAATGTAATGTGGCAGTCTTGGGTTAGGATCAGCATCAGGATACATTTGCCTTTGTTAATTCAGTTACCTCCATCTAAGTTATGCTGTAAGCGATTGGCTGATTTATCCACAAATCTGCTCAGGGTTAATGAACGCATTGCCACCAAATTAGAATTAAGCTCTTGGATCACTCAGATTTAATTATTTCCTGCTGTGCCCTTTCTAGTTCCTTGAAATTGGCCTCTTCTGAAACATTGGTTCATTGGCAGTATTGCTCTCCATTCTGTTTTCCTTTGGGTAAAATAATTCTTGCAAACCATATATGTTGAATGTATAGACAGTTCAGTTTGGTATATAGTTACCTGTGTTCAGAAGTTAAAGTCAGTAAGTTTTACAACTATGATCATTTACTACAGAATAATAAAGTACGGCTCCTTCTTTCTAGAAAGCATTTATATAATTATATATGGTTGAACATATGAACAGCTAAAGGTGAGTGAGAGCTGGATCACATACATAGCTCTAGCCCACTTCTTTCCAGCCTCCACACATTTCAGCAGACATTCTGAAGCGGCTGGCCTGAATGCAAATACAGGTGATCTAGAACCCAAATAAAGCAAGGTCATGAATCTAGCTGATTGCTGTATTATTTAGTCATTTATTTATTGCATGGTTTTATGCAATACTGCTCATTTCCTTGGAACTAAAGGCAGTTTACAAAATAATAACAGGAACAAACAAGAGTTAACTAACGAAAAGGTAACCTGCACACAGTTAGGCCTCAAAGATTAGGTGAAACCGCTAGGTCTTTAGCAATTTGCGAAAAGTGAGGAGATTTGGAATTTTCTGTATTTTGGGAGGAGGGAGTGTTCCACAGCATGGGGACAGCTACAGAAAAGGTACATTGTTGGCGTACATCACACACAGGGTAATATGTATTTGAACCACAGTTTGAGGGTGCTGTTAAGCACTTTGAATTGATTATTGTTTTGTGTTAGGGAACCAGTATGGAGGATCCAAGCATTGGTTCAGGCTTTAGTTAAGTAATATAGGCTCATAGGCCACTGTTATAAAAGTTGTTTATTTGTTTATCTTCAGATGGGCTAAAAAGAACTGATCAACCACCAAGCTTGATCCTGAATGATGGACTGAGTAACTCAGCGACCAGATCAGTTAGGAACTAATGGGATGCAACTATGAGAGTCTGGAAAAGGTATAAAAATACCATCTGTAAACAAATGAAACAAATGGAGAATGAAGGTACACAGTCAAATATCAGACACTTTCACAAAGCGTGCCAAACATTTCCCAAAAGAGTGTTCTAAATTGCATCTCACTTTTTTATTGATTGTAACAAGTACCTTTTTTGGCTTGTTTTATATTTACTAATAGAGCAATATTTCAAAAAATTTATTACCATCTTACAGTGCAATGTACAGTATATCGCTGTATACTTTTGTATCAATACCACTGTAGATGTATGCTCCTGCCACTTTCATAATACTGTACAAGGGAGGTGAAATCTAAAATTATTATTACAAACATTTGATCCATTCAAGGACTGAGGTGGTAACTCTTTAGTAATAATTAAGTCAATCCATGCATTTATGAATAAAACTGCTAAAGTATATACATGTCTATTTTTCATGATAGTTTATCTGCCATGATAGACCTGTTTATTTACACTGGCTCTAAAATTAGCATTCAATAGAATAGAGAATTTTTAAACTCTAGCTCAAAAATATTTTTAATACTATTCTAATGTGTACATTTAAATACTTTGGTATATAGTTTTTAAAAGGTCGAATCAAGTTGTAGAGCAAATGTATTTTAGGACTAACAGTACTGATTTCTTCCATGCATATTCACCAATGACAAATGGGATGAAATTCTGGTGAGGGGTAATTTGCAAGTTCCAAAGAATTAAACAGATAGCAGTGGTGATACATTTCATTATTGTTATTATTATTTCATAGAGTCATAGTGTCAGAAAGTATTTCAGAGGTCATTGGGTCCGATCCCTGTTCAGTACAGAATCTGCTAAAGTATTTTGGATAGTTGGTTATCTATCTTTTGTTTTAAGACCTCCAGTGAGGAGGAACATATCACAAGACAGCCTATTCAACTAGTTGACAGCTCTTAGTGTTAGGAATTTCCTCTCAATATCTAACTGAATCTATTTCTCCATAGTTTCAACTCACTGGTTATAGTCTTACTCTCTAGGGTCACAACCCTTTAAATATCTGAAGACTGCTATTATATTTCTCTTCAGTCTTTTCTTCCACAGGCCAAACATACACAATTACTTTGACAGATGCTCATACAATTTCTTTTCCAATCCCCTCATCATCTTGGAAGCTCTCCTTTGAACTTGCTCTAGTTTGTTGGTGTCCTTTTAAGACTGTAGTACCAATAACTGGACATAATATTCCAAATGGGGCCTGACCAAGGCTGAGTAGACTGCTTGCCTTGTTAACTGTTGCATGGTGTTGAAGTGATCACAAACATGCTATTTAATAATCTACTTGAGGATCTTGCCCAGTATAGATATCAAGGTGACAGATCTTCTCAGTTCTTCTTTCTTCCTTTTTTAGAAGATAGGGACAACATTTGCTCTTCTCCAGTCTTCTGGGACCTTAATGGTTCCCTAGTACTCAAATATTACAATTAATGATTCTGCAATCACCTCTAGTTGTTCCTCCGGTACCCTTGGATGAGATTTATCTGGCCCTGGAGACTTGAATTCATTTAAATTAGCTAAGTGTTCTTTTACCCTCTCCTTGTCTATCCTGAGCTGCAGTTCCCTCCTTCTACTCCTGGCACGAAGATGGCCAGCTAGGATTTTGCTTCCCTTCAGAAAGAAGACAGACATAAAATATGAATTGACATTGTGGCTTGTCACAATCATAAATTACCAATCCATCCCTTTCTCCTCCCTATTTCTCCTTTTTGCCTTTCTACATGTTTCTGATATACCTAAAAATCTTCTTGTTGTTGAAGTTGTTTGAGGCATTTTTTCACAAGTTTTAGCTCATTCTGCACTCTAGGATATACTTTATCAAAGCAGCAAAGTTTCATAGGATTTTCCATCCTTCCCAGACACTATCCTTCTTCAGGATTTCAATCCATTGGATCTGATCTACCTTCCATATGAATTTGTCAAAATCTGTTCTTCTTAAATCCAGTATACATGTTCCCTATCTGATATCATGGACTCAAGGATAATATATCCACTTTTTCCCAAAGTTGCAGTCACTTTCACTTCTTCAACCAGTTCCTCTTTGTTGGTAAGAATCAGATCCAGGATAGCAGAACTTGCTCCTTCATTCATCATTGGACAAATAAAAATGTCAGCAAGAAAGGGCAGAAATATATTGCACCTCTGACTCTTGGCAGAATTAGATTTTCAGCAATATCAGGATAGTTGAAGTCTCCCATTATCACCATCTTTGAAAGTTTGGTCATCCATAACTTCTGCCTGATTAGGTGGTCTATGTAAACATCAGCAATGAGACTTTTGATTCTATCTTTTTATTCTTATCCAAACATTCTTAACAGGATTTCCATGCTCCAGATAATGAATGTTGGTTTAGGCATATGCTTTTTTTATGTACAACACAACTTCCTTTTCTTTCCACTGAGTCTTATCCTTTTGAATAATTTGTACCCTTCCAAGGCTACGTTTTAATCACATGTGTCATCCCACCAAGTTTCACTGTTGCCTATGAGTCATATATGTCCTCTTGTCTTAGGATTTCTGACTGTGTCCCTCCCTGATTGTCCCACTGCATGCTCTTCAACCTTAGCCAATACTTTAGGATCTAGTAAATCATAAGAAGGAAGTTTGGATAGCAGGTTAAACTCATCATTTAAAAAGGCTTACTGATATGGGTCTGTCCTGGGTCAGTGTACTGACTGAAACTGGTGTAAAGTATAAAATACTGTGGCTATTTGAAGCTCTTCACTACCTGAGTTCTGCACATAAATGCCTTGCTTGTTGGCCATCGTGACCCAGACATGAATGAAGGGTATGAGTAGACTGGGACTGAGATTCTAAAGCAGAGAAGTTGATAAGGGTAAAAATATCTACTAGGCTGTATGTCTCTAAAAAAGAGGGTAAATGGTCAAAACACAAGAAACCACTTCTGGTGGAAAATAGGCGTTCCCATTTGGCCAGTTAATATGAAAAGCAAAAATGACAAAAGGCACAGTAGCCAGAGGAAAACAACAATAAACCCAGAGACAAAGGACTAGGAAGAAGTCTTCCATCTTGAAGAGAGTTCTCCATCTTCTGGCAGTACCTGATCAGCCTAGGAAAGGGTTGGTGAGCATAACTATAAACATGAGTGTATGTGTGCATATTTATGTGTAGTACATTGCCTAAGCCAGTGTTGTCCAAACTTGGCCACTTTAAGATGAGTGGACTTCAACTCCCAGAATTCCCCAGGCAGCCATGCTGGCTGGGGAATTCTGGGAATTGAAGTCTACTCATCTTAAAGTGGCCAAGTTTGGACAACATTGGCCTAAGCTAATAAAGTTGCAGTGTTGGTTTGAGGTAAGTCCTTGTCATGATGTCTATTTTCACAACCGATTGTGTGCCATCAAGTTGGTGTCAACTCTTAGCAACCACATATATATACCTTCTCCAAGATGATCTGTACCCAACCTGGCCCTTAACGTTTTCCGATGGTGCACCCATTGCCATTTGTTATAATCCTGAAAGTAAAACTGACCCTTTCAAATTTGGCATCACCATTAAAAGGGAGTGAGTAAAGACTCCTCCTCATATTTCCTCCTTGGTGACCAGGGCTATGTGCCAAAAAAAACTCATCTGCACCTATTTAGTTGTGGGACTAGTTAGATAGTAAGGGAAATGGAAAACATGTTGTGCCTCAGTGAAGTGATTGCATGACCATAAGTGGAGATTCAATTCATAACAATCAGTGGGGTTTTTTGATAATCCCTCCATTCAAGTTATAAAGTCACTTATAAAGAAGAATTGGATGTCTTCAAGAATGGCTTCAAAGCTTTCAGATATTAAGATCTGTACTACTGATTCTCTTTCAGAGTGCTTCTGTGTGTGTAAGATAACACGAGTGGGTACACTTTCAAGCTTTTTTATTTTCCTGATTGGGTTTTGCTAATTTTGGGTTGATTGGACTTGAAAACATGAGTAAAATCAGTAAATAAAGATCAGTTAGAAAGAAAATAAGTATTTCTTCTTCTCCCCATGCCCAGAGGGAGAAAAAAAAAAAATCATTGCCATGATAATTGTCATTCTATTTTGGCACTCAGGCAGATTATTTTGTAAGATGAAAGTAACACATATTACTTATAAAAACTCAAGAGTGACAGTGTAATTGGTTCCAGATGGACAATACTTATCAGTTAATATGGAAGCCAGATATCCACAGGCTTCTGACATATTTATTAAAGATAAAGATAAAATTGGCTTCATAATCTTTCCATCATTTGTAAGAGAGAGAAGAAGGACTCAGAATCTAAAACAGAAGTTGAAACTGAAGGGGAAAAAAGAGCAGACCTGAAAGAACATTCTTTGAAAATAAGGGCAGTAGCTATCTTTGATTTTCCTTCTCTTTAAGGTTGAACAGTGGCCTGTGAAGTATAACAATAGAACTTCCTTGCAGCTTTTTGCAAGCTGATGTTGTGAATACATTCTTGTTCTTGTTCTCATCAGTACTGTAGGTCTGCATGGACATTTGGCCACAATGCAAGGATAGCTGAAGCAAGAAAGGGTGTATACCCACAAACTCTGCCCTCAAAATTCTCAGTTCTTTATAAAGATCTTCATCAGTTAACCAAAGATGGGAAAAGGAATTGTAAGTACTGAAACTCTCTGGAAAACTCTTTTCAGTTTAATTAATTAGGGAAGGCACATCAGCCTCCTTAATTACCAGTAATAGAGAAAGGTGCTCAATAATCATCATCATGGGGCTATTCCAAACAGCCACATTGAAGTGTTATTCACAGTCCTTTAGCCTTCAGAATAGTATGATGGGATAAACTGTGTTGGCCCCATTTCAGATCCCTGTTCTGCCACAGTAACAAGGCTGGGAAATGGTGCTGTCCTTATTTAATGAGGGCCAAATTAAGAAAAGCAATTGATGGATTTTTTCTGGCTTTCTTTCCCCATCCATTGAATGTCACCTGCAAGAGAAAAAAAAAAATAATCACCAATCACTCCTTACTTTGGGGTAATTTGGATAACTATAGGCAGGTGCTTGGAATGGTGTGTTTAGGTACTTGTCAAGTAAGGATGTGAGGTGGGAGGGGAGTAGGAAAGAACTTTCCTGAATACTCTTCACCACCACTCTTCTAAACCTTGTCAGTTGGACTATTTCTGAATATGGGTCTACTACACACATTTATAAATCCAGCTAACTAGTAACAAGGTCAGAGAATGGCCAGGAGATGAAGCAGAAGAGAAGAATTAATGAGACACCTCTATCCTCAGTGAGTGTTATAAAAGAATGTCAGTGCTGGCAGTGAATGACCAAGAAGTCCAGTTCTGACCATGTGGTCAACAGGTAGTGGATAACTCTGGAGAACAAGCTATTTCGATCAACCTATGCATAACAGCAACAGTTGTCGTCATGATACCTACTGCCACCAAAGCACAAATGGAATAGGTAACATGGTGCCACCGACATCAAAGGTACCTTTGTACAATTCATGATATTGGTTCTCTGAAGTGTTGACTGGTTAGGGCAGCAGTTATAGTTGACTTCTGCCTGAGTCTTTGGGGAAAAAAAAATAAAGGTAGTTAAAGCAGTAAAACTTTCCCTGTTTAAATTGACCTTTTATGCAGCACTGGACTAGTATTCACTAGTCCACTAAATCGGGGTTTTAAGGAGCCTGCATAAGACCTGATAAGCAGTATGGAAAACACTAGTCAGGCATCATTCAGACAGTGGTCTGCAGAATCCAGGATGTGGTGTCTCCTGTGGTCCAAGCCAAAATGGCAATGGGAGGCAATTTTCAGTGTCCAGAGGACATGGCCCCAGCAGCCTAAAGTGGCCCACAGGAACTGGGGGGATCCTAGTCCCTGACTGCATCTGCAACCAAATTTTTAGCGAAGTGTGCCAGGTTGCACTTGTAAAAATTATATTGGGATCAGAGGAAAACCACTACTTTAAAACTGGAATAGCCAAGTACAACTTTAAGCTGTCTCACCTTTAAGCTGAGGCAAATGTGCTGTCCTGAGGACATGGCAGAAAAATGCTGTTGGCAGGGCATGTTCATGCTGTTCACTAGAGTCAAGTGAGGAAGAACCAACAGCCTACTGTTCCAGGACAAACTTCTTAGTTGCCTTTCCAGAAAAGAAACTCAATGTTTCAGTCTTGCAGTGAAGCAAAATACTTGGTACCAAAATTCACCAAGAGGAAATTCTTCTTTTACTTGGCCTCCTAGCTCTGAGTTGATTTGATTGCACTTTGAGTGGTATCATTCAATCCTAAGCCTTTCAACTGTTGGATCTGCTGAACAGTCACTATTCCTTTTACCACATATTCATTTGATACCATTCTGAAATTAACATGGAACTTTGATTCTGCATTTCAGGAGGCTACTTCTGAGCTTTAATAGGATTTGCATTCTAAACTAATCAATGGAGAACTTTTATACATTTTTTGGCTATTACTTCATTTAGCTGTATTTTTTAATTCAGATAATTCTGTCCCTACTGGTGTGCTGACATCTGTAATGTATTAATGAAGTTGAATCATATTCTTTTTCTATCCTTTTAAGACTAAAGAGATGCTGCTCTTTCACCCTCTTACCTGATTTTTCATTCTGTTACTCATTCTAGTTGATCTTAATTTCAGGAGCTTAAAGACAGGCTGGCTGATAGCCGCTCTGGTTTGCATTTAAAGAACCAGATTTTAAGAGAGTTACTGAAGTTTCCTGTTAACATGGCATTTCCTATGACTTAGGTTATAATCGATACATTGTATTTTGTTAATCAGGTATGTTGAATAAAATGGGGTAGGAAGGGTAGACTGTCAGCTTCTCATTTTGAGTGGTTCTATGTGTGATGGCTCTTTCTAGACATGTCCATGTTTTCCTTGGCAAAAATATAGAAGTGATTTGTTTTGCCTAGTTCTGGGATGTTCTACCACCTTGATATTTCCTATAGACTCCCAGATAAGTACTAACCAGCTCCAACCCTGCTTAGCTTTTCAAAATCAGCCAAGGTCAGCTAGATGTTGACACCTAGTTAAGCTGATTATTTTTAAACCTCCTTTATTTAATCCATTTATCATATTTGTAACCCTTTATCCCTTTCCTTTATCCTATCCGTTCAAATAATTTTCACAATTTTTATGTCTTTAATTTTGTTGCAATAATTGTTCAATTTCACTTTTTTTTTTTGCCCAGTTTTCCTCCACCATCCATTTATCAGTTTCACAAATCATTTATTAATCAGCATACATTTATAAACAATACAGTTCCTGTGCTTGTCTTCTTGCTATCTTTGGACCTTATCCTCTGCATAATCACCTTTTGACGCCATGCCTCCTGGACTGACATAAGGCAGACCTGGCTGCTTTCAGAACCAAGGATAGTCACAGTCCTACTTTTAAATATATGTGTTACAGTCCCCACCCCTCATCCCCGCCCCAGATTATGTAATCCTATCTTCTGAGATGTGGAAAAAAGTAACTGAAACTGAGATTATCAAGAATTTGGTTTTCCCCACCATTAAGATCAACTTCATTTTTCTACCCTAAGCAATGAGTTAGTTGCTCTAGTATGAGTTGGTTAATGGCTTCCCAGGGAAACATAAACCTTTGCAGTGAACAATTCCTTGTTAAAATTAGACATGACCTGCATATTTTTGCAAGCTTGAGATATATTAAACAGTCAGATCAGGTTTTTCCTTGACCAGTTGTTCACCCCTATCAATTGCATTAGCATTTAGCTCGTCACTTTAAATTACCAAGGTAACAAAGGTTGAAGGAGGTTCCAATAGATTTGATTGCATAGAAAATGGGGGGGAAATCTTAAATTATCTACCACAGGGAAGATAAGAAGGGTGTTTTTGTTTTAATCCTGGAATATTTCATTTCATCTTCTAGAAATGTCACTGCTGCTTTTTAAAATTTATTTATAGGCCTTATTAGCCATTCCAGTCATCTGACTCTGAGTGGCATGCAACCCCCCAATGATTGGAATTAAAAACAAATACTAACCAAATATAAAAACGAAAACAGAATAATGTATGATTATTGTAATAATATAATGAAGTTATAATAACATAAGGCCAGGAGACATACTCAGCATAACAAAACCAACTCATCCTCATGAAGGATAGTTATAACAAACTGGCTGCCATGGTTTGATGAAACTTCTAAGTTTTCAATAGTTTTCTGTAGGCCAGGAGGGAGGGGCTGTTTAAATTTTTGGGGAAATACTCTGTTATAAGAGGGGGCAGCAACTGAGAAGGCATGCTTTTGTGATTATTTAAGATGGCAATCTCTAATCAAAGGGACATGCAAAAGTGTGCCATACTAGTTCTTATCTGTGGGACTGCAGAAGGTAGTCCTGCAGATATGTGGACCTTGAACCATGTGGGGGCTTAAAGAAGACACCCAGCACCTTGAATTGCATCCAGAAGCTAACCGACAGACAGTGCAGCCTTCAGGAAAGAGATGTTACATGTGTGCCATGAAGTGCACTGATAACTGCAATCTGGATAAGTTGTATCTTCCATATATTCTTCAAGGACAGTGTATTGCAGTTGTCCAGTCAAGAAGTGACTAAGGGAAGAGTGACACTGAGCAAAGCATCAATTATATCTCTCTTATATTCTTTACCTGCTATAGGTTGTACAAGAAAGTATGTGTGGCTGAGGAAATAGTAACATCAAGAACTCCTACACTTGCTTTTCTTGATAATATGAGATTGCAATACTATAGCTTGGTTTACATAATGTAGAAAGAGATAATGAGATTTGTTTGACTTTGGCTTAGTTTGTTGTATAGTCTCTACCACTGTAGACTCTGAATCATGATTTATGTCTCAGCATATATGTGAAATAAGCTTATGTTTGCTATTCATTGACTCATGGTTTTTGCTTTCTTTTTGAAAAGCAAGAACTTCATTACACATTTCCTATCACTCTCACTTATACCTTGACCTGTAAATTAGGACCATCAGCTAGTTTTGAGGGCACCAGGCTATAAAAGTGTTCCCTGAACCATTAGCTTGACATTAAAGAGTTCCAACCAGTTCACTAGTTCTTTGTTCAACGTTATTTTGCCACACAATGCTTTTTTCATGCTTGGTCCTTTCTTTTCATGGCCTGGCCTTTCTCATTCAGACCCCCTCCATGTCTTTTTACTCTTTGGTCCCCAAAACTAATTTTTCCCTGATTCTTAGCCTTTAATATATGATTGGGTTTGTAGAATCAAGCTATGTTTAGCTTATTCACTATTCTTTTAATTGATAGCTCAAAATTTCACCTTCTGGGATTCACTCAAATATCATTATCTGCTCTGCTACACAATATGCCAAGGGCCCCACTCTCCAAAGCCCTATATCTTCCATCTGAGAGGCCTTCTTATAAAGAAGAGACACACTAGACTCCTCCAAGCATGACATTTAGCAATGCAAGTCTCTTCTATTACTCAATAAGGTGGAGAGAAAGTTTTATTTTAATGCAGCCAATAGCTAAATTAAAACGAGATCTCTCCCCCAGGTTGGGAAGAATCTGAAATTTTATAAAAGAAGGAGAAATTCCTATATTGGAATATGCTTGGGAATGAAAACATACTTGACCGCATGTCTTTTGAATTGTTGTTCCATAATGTCAGCATTTGGGTAAATTCCAGTGAGTGTATAAAATCATTAGACCAAGAGTTTAGCTTCCCCCACCAGGTGTCTTCCAAATGGCTACCCAAGTTGGATAGTCTAAGAAAAACTAAAGGGGAAAAATGCATGCCTCATAAAGCCATACTATAAGAAAAGTCATTGTTGGCCTTTATTCATACATTAATTGAAATAAAACAGTCACACATAGAGAGTAAGAGAGATGACCTTGATGGAATTGTGCAAGAACTATTACCTAGGCAAAGACGGCTGAAACATTCTTTAAGCCCTGGAAAACAAGATCATATTCAGAAGCATCTCAGTCAAACACATCCTTGATTCCCAGGGATATAAGGGGCGAAGGTAAAGCACAGTCAGACTTGCAAGATTCTGTTACTATAGCCAACTTAGTATAGTTCTAGTCTTCCTATAGAGTTGATTTTCTGGTCTAGTGTACCAGGTAGTGCTGACAGTCTAGAATGACATCTGTCAAATTATTATCTAGGGAAAAAAATCCTAATTTTGTGTTTGTGGAAATATAATTTTCTTCTAGTAATTATTCTGTTTTTCCTTTATCAATTCTACATGGGTAGTAATGACAACAATAACAATAACATCACCAGACAGTTTAATAGATACAACCCTGCTTTCAGGTTATACAAAGAATAGAAAAATGATAGCATCCAAATCAGAATCAGGTCTTACTTATGGGTGTTTTGTGTAACCAGTTGGGCTAGGTTGTGTGAGTGTGTGATTTACACTGAGATCACAGTATGAATTCCAAAGACAATCTTCCTCCTTACATGGCAATTAGCATATAGTAAAAGTAAACTTCCCATTGGAAGTTTTGGGGTCTGTAGGCCTTTATTTTTTTTCTCTTTATCTGGCATTTCATGAATTAGTTTAAGATGCCACCTCCCCAAAAGAAGCACTTTAATTAGCAGTTCTGCAGACGTACAAGGGTTTTCACTTCATAAACATCTTCATTGCATAGGAAATGCTTCTCCACAGTAGTTTGTTCCCCAAAAGTACTTTTAGCAATATGGGTGTCAGAATGGAAATCTTCCCAGTGACAAGAACCATTCAAACTCATCGATCTAATCCATGATATTACTGCTGCCAGGCAGAGACAGATTACTCTAAAGTTATATGCCAGACTTTATTAAAAAGTGCAGTTGGAATTGTCAAAGATCCTTACATTGAACAGACATTCTTGCTCAGTGCTAAGTTATGGCTGGATAAGGAAGGGAACTGCGCCAAGAAGATTGAATTATCTCTCTTAGAAGATTGCTTTTGTTTATCCTGGCTTGAAACAGCCCTAGATTGGGCATTTGGCTTTGGACTTTCAGATGGCTTACAAGGACTGCAGAACTGAAGGACTGCTGCTGGGAAGTCTCCAAATGCTCAGTGAACACCTGCCTTATTACACAATCAGGCATGATGCTTGTACTGATGGTGTATGATTAGAGGGCCACTGTTTTCCTGCTATCAAGCCATCCTCTGTAATCTCTTACAGCCTGGGGAGAAGCCTCTCAATCCATATGTCGGCTTGAAGGCATGCCAGTCCAGATATATTTAAATTTCTTCCCGACAAGTGAAACAGAACATCCCTACCGTTTTTGATGATGCACTTTATTTGATAACATTTAGTGGGTGACATAACCCCCCTGCATCCCCAAACAAGCATTTTCTTCCTGAGGCTTTAGAGAAGATAAAACACACCAGGTGATGATTAACTAGATTACACAGACACACACATTGTTTTTGCATCACCTCATGATAGCTGCAATTGTTTAAAGGCTCTCAAACTTTTTTCTCTGATGCTTTAAAGTCTTCTGTTTATGTGCAGAAGGCTTGGAAACAGGGAAAGAGGTGGGGGGGGGCTTTGTGAGCTGGAAATGTTAGCTTGCTGATCTTTCTGAATTCCTACTCAAAGGCAGCTTATGGATACTAATTTGAGCTTTAAGCAATAACCTCCTTGAAAGACCAGAAGACAAATAGAAATATCCTTTAAAAACAGTGGGGAGGGGAAGAGAGAGAAGGGACATAGGGGACTTCAGTATACCTCTTTCCTAGTTTTTCTCCCATCCATAATTTGCAGCAAAACGATTCCAAGTATTCTCCTAGAAAAATAAAGCCCGTGAAATCAGTTGATTCCCAATGTTTATCAGGATATCACCAAAGGCAACGCAAGCAAAATCTCTGGGCTGGCAAGACCTGTTCAGGCTTTTTTTTTGACATAACGCATGCTATCGCTTCTCTCGAGCAAAGACAGATTGCTCCAAAGCTATATGTCACACTTTATTAAAAAGTGCAATGGGAATTGTCAGGCTTCTGAAGTTTAATGTGACATCCAAGCCCCAGAAGGCATTTCCTCTTATTCAGAAGCTCTTAATCTATTCCGTGGAACTGTAGAAAGAAGAGAGGAAAAGATAAATCCATGTTCATTTTCAGTGCAATACAAACTTGGCTACTACCTTCAGTGAAAGCATACAAAAGATGCATTTAATGCAGCATGGATAATACTAGGGCAACTTATTGTTTCATGGACCACATTATGATAGGAAATTCCTGGGTAATTTTAAGCTGAAGTTACGATACTGGAGGCTTACTGGAGTGGTTGGCTTTGTGATATCTATTTCTCAAGAAACACATTAATTGCCTTGAGTGTCCTCTGAGTAGGAAGGAAGGCTATAAATCAAATAAAATTGGGTTGTTCTGACCTATCTTTGTCCCCAGTGAGCTTCCTACATTTAACCTAAGTGTTCTGAATTTCAATCAGATGGTCTGCTTCCATCTAATTCATCCTCCTCTTGCTCATTGACTGTAGTTTGGATAGTTGCTGTCAAGGACAGTTTCCTTGTGTACAAACCTGTCTGACTTTAAGTGGCTCCCATTAGTTACATATCTTCCCAACTCTCATAATGGTTAGCAGAATTATATACACAGTCCACTTTCCCTTCAGCTCTTAGAGAGACCTATACAGATGTTTCATTATGCCCTACCCCATGAACAAGATTTTACATGACTTCCATCCCCTCCCTTCCTGGGGGGGGAGTGATTTCTACATTTTTTACCCAGTGTATACCCTGTGTAGTGTTTCTACCTATATAGGCCACCAGGAGGCAATACATGAACGTTTTTGCCTTATTTTGGGACTTATCATGTGCTATGTAGGTCCAAAATAGGATGAAACAGCCACAGACTGCCTCCTGGTGGTCTATATACCTTAGTATGGCACATTGCCTAGCCAAGATGGATGTGCAGTTCACTTCAAATATTTGAGCCTGAAATGTTCCATTTGGGGTTTGAAATAGCTGTTTAAAGATCAAAATAATTTGACTTTTCTGGGAGTATTTTGAATTCAAAATAGCTCTGTGAGCTTGAAATGGAGCCATATCATATTCAGAGTACTTCCAGAAATTTTTTTTTTTGAGCCTTGAACTAATTATTGCAGGTTCAGAATAAAGCATTTCAAATGATATGTTTTAAATTCAAAATGGTTTGCACATCCCAAATAATCACAGAAGCAAATGTGAAAAACAGTAGTCTTCTGCTACTGTTCCATAATGGCCGGTACTCCGAGGCATGTGCTCTCCAACCTTAGAGATGGTATGTAGAAATCATGATTGTTGACAACTCTTATCCTCTTCTTGGAAGTCTTGCTGGGGTTCAGTATAATTGATGCTGTGATAACCTAGCACTGGTGCTCCCACTTATCAAAATTTGAGAATTACACGTATTATGTGTATTTCATTCAACGTGTAGTATAAAATAGAAATTCTTTCCCGTTTGCTGAAGTGCTGTTAATGCCTTCCCTGATGGGAAAGTCAAGCACATTCTAAAACCTGGAATAATTAACAATCCATTGGATACTACAGGGGCCTGCCAGATTGTTAAAGGCAATAGAAAAAGTAAGGATTATTTTCATTTGAGACAGTCGGAAAAGACAAAGTACCTGCAGAATGCCATTTCTATTTTGCCTGTTACAAGCATGGAAAAGCTTTATCAAATAGCCAAATAATGACAAAATGCCAGTATGACAAATATAATAAAAGGAAGTATACCTGATACTCTTCTACAAAACAGCTTAAGAGTTTCAGAAAGTCCTTCAAAATAATTAATAAGCCCAGTGACCTTGAAAGCTCTATGCAGGAGCCGTTGTCTAAGGTAGCAAGTAAAACTTAAATGATTCACCATTGTTCTGCTGTTGAATACCCAGTTTGAATGTCAGCATTTTGGAAGTGAGATGTACACTCTATGTATTTTTAAATTAATAATAATAATAATAATAATATAATAATAATAATAATAATAATAATATTTTTATTATTATATATAATTATTATTATTATTATTATTATTATTATTATTATTATTATTATTATTTTAAATCTTCCTCCAGTGGTCTAAGTGAAGCTTGCGCTCAATTGGTTCAGGATCTGCTGAGGTCAACTGAGGCACAGGACACTGAGGGTCTCAGATGAGAGAAGGGGAACAGAAAACAGGAGGTGACACCTTCTTGACCCTCCAATAGCTTACAGCAGCAGAATGGCAAATAATACTCCTTGGAGTTTGTGAAAGCTTTTTGCTCTGGATGACTTTTGTTTTTAACAAACCTTTTAATGAAAAATATGGAAAGATTGCAGACTACACAGTAGGACACCAGTACCTAGTAATATTTTTATTTACAAGAATGCCTACACAGCCAATATAGGTTTCATAGACATTTTTGGAAAAGATAGCGATCAACTTACGTAGATGATATGGTATATCAAGGATATGTAAAGAGAGTGGCAGGAACATATACACAAGAGTTTGTTCTTGATAATAGGGATTTATTAATGGCCACATTTACCATGGCAGTTGTGAGAAAGCCCCCAGCATGTTCTCAAAATACAAATACTGTACGTCCCCCAGACTTTTAGAACTGAATGCAAATACTCTATTCTTCCTACTATACTGGAAGGCTTCAGGAAAAGGAAAATATACATTTTTTTCCTTTTCTTTCCAGCTCTTTGGGTACCTCCTCTTTCCATAAAGCATGTGGTAATAATGGCTCAGATTTAAGTTTTAACAAAGAAAGATTCATAAGAAAGAAATTAAAAAAGGAGTCAATCCTGAGTGTTTCCTATTTCTTTTTTTTTGGGCTCTTTCCAGTATGAAAATTCAGATTGATTATTGGGTCTCTTTTCAGCCTGCTCTCAGGCCAGGTTTTAGTATCTTGACATGGCTTGGGATGGCGGGGGAGGTGCAATGATCCTGGCCCCCCTGGATTTCTTGGTGGCTTTCAGTACCACCCAGAGTATTTTTCTGCACCAGCTTCAGAGGTTGGGAGTAGAAGGCACTGTTTTTGCAGTGGTTCTCCTCCTTCCCCCATGGCTGGTTCCATCTGGTGTTGAGGGGCAACCTTATGCTCTTCTGATTGTGTGCCTCAGGGTTTGGGTCTCTCACCACTCCTCTTTAACATAAAATACATAAAAACATAGGGTGAGAGATCAGTATGTTGATGATATCCAATTATACATCTCCACCCCGGCTGGGCAGGTGATGCTCTTCAGGTACTGATCCAGGAGCATTGCTTTAGGAGAACCAGGATGGTGTCTTGTTTTGTTTTGTTTTTAATATTGGTTTTTGTTTTTTTACTGTTGCCGTAAGCCACCCAGAGTTATGGTTCATAAAATGGCGGCCATATACTGTATGTCTAAATAAATAAATTGGGCTGAATGAACTGCTACAATTGGAATGTTAAGAGGGTATACTGAAAGTTCTAATTAATACTGAACATAATATGTTAGAACAAAGAGAGAGAAAAGGCCTTTCTCAATATTTGTTGATGCCCTCACAAAAGAAAAACTTTTTTTTTTTTAATTTCATGCTATTTTCTGTGTTCTGAACAAAGCCTCAGGGAAAAGAAATATGCAAAATAACCAAAGGAAAGAGCAGAATCCATACTTCAACATCAAAGCATGCAAGCTGATAATATGGCTAATCTCTTAGAAGAAGAAAAGTACAGTATATAGCTCTGCCCTATACAAGATGGCATTTCACAGATATAGTAGAATGTGTATTCCTGCTTAGCTAAAGATCTGTTATATTTGCATTGGAAAACAGTAACTATTCAGTATTTCCTCTGTGACCATTTTTTTTTAACTGTGTGCATGTATGTGTCTGTATAATGGGTTAGTGTCTACCTCTGGAATCAATTCATGGCTGCCTGTTTAATTCACGCCTGTATAGATTTTGTTTGTATTTTGCAATTTAAAACTAGAATGAGTGAATTTGGGGCATTTTGCTTGATACATTATGTTCAAAGAGATCAAATCTGAATTCAGTACGAAGTATTAGATGTCATGTGATACTTCTGGGACTAGCAATTAACTGTTCAGTTTCCATGGATACAGGACAAGTGATTCTGGGGCCTGGGGAAACCATATTTCTTCATGACCTTGTGTCTGCTCAGCTCTGAACTCTGTAAAGGTAAGGCAACTGTTTTGTGCTAAGGGCTGCACTTTTTAATTATTTTAATTATGTTTGCAGTTGGCAATTGCTACATAGGACATTGTGATGACACCATTTCACCAGATAGAAACAACTGGAATTTTTTGCCTATTTGACAGGATAGGATCTTTAACAATAGGTGTGTGCTATCTATGAGAGACTTAGTCTCCCTATTTTACCATCACAAATCATTAGAAAAATGCTTAAATTTTGTACAGTATTTGCTGCTGTTCTTCTGTAGCATAATCTTGCAAAATTCTGGGGCCATAAAAAATGAAGGAAGGCAAGTGAAAGCTAGGTGGGTGGGCAAAAAGATAAAATTTATTCTTTGGCTCTATGGTATTTGGGGCCATAATGGTTGCTTTGAATTAAGTTAACAAAATATTTCTATCTTTACAAATATCTGTGTGCCATTGACATGCAATTCCATTTTTTAATTATTGCAATTTTTTCACAACTCAAAATTGGGATATGGAGTCCAAAGCGATCTTGATTCAGCCTCAGATAGGAATTGCTGTGCTCTTGAAAAACAAGTCTTTCTGTGGGAAGAGAGATAGTATGTTGTTTTAGCTTAGTTTACTAGAAAAGAACAGACAATGGGCAGATCAATATGACCATTATATCCTACCAGTGTAATGTCTGCCACACTCATGATAAAAATTACACCTTGCCTTCCTGACACTGCTCTCCCTGTCCCTCCCCTTCTCTCTCCTTATATGGTACTCCAGTCATGATGGACTCTGATGAGTAGTAATCTTTTTAAAAATACAGCAACAATATAAATTATCTTGACTCCCCAGAACAGCCATAACACATATAAAGCTTTACCTTCCAGAAGGGGATCAAATATGATTTGCAGACCGACTCTAAACCAGTTTAAGAAAATTCCATCCTGATTGAGATACTTTGATAACAGTTTGCAAGGTATTCAGTCTGAACTGCAGGCTACCACACTCTGTCATGGGAGAAGTCCTCTACTGCTGTGCCTGTTCCAAGAAAGCAACTGCTGATGGCTTTTCTTCCTGTGGTTTGGTCTTATTGGACATATAAGTATGTGAGTATATGTAAAGGGTATGGGTGTGAAGTGAATTTATTTATGCAAAATTAAAGCTTCAAATGAGGGACCGCCTCTCCCGGTTACATCTACCTGTCCCATCAGGTCTGGCACGACAGGCATGTTATGGGTCCTGTCCACTAAGAGGTGCCATCTGACAGGGCCCAGGAAGAAAGCCTTTTCTGCCATGGTGCCTGCCCTTTGGAGCATCATCCCCTTGGAGCTCAGACTGGCCCCGACCCTACTGACCTTTTGGAAGGGCCTAAAGACATGGCTTTGCCAATGTACCTGGGAACACAGGTGGGATGGGGAGTCTGCTCAGTGGTTACACTGGATGCTCTAAATGGTTGGTACTCTGCTGCTGGTTACGTTTGGGTGTTTTTCATGTTTTAAATTATTGTTTTTTTTTAAGTATGGTCTGTTATGTAGTTGTTTTTATTTCTATTCTGTGCACTGTTTCTTTATGTTGTTAAATTTTTCTGAGCTGCCCAGAATCACACAATCATATGTGAGATCGGTGGCTATATAAATTGAATAAATAAATGAACTGAAGAAATAAAATGTGCCAAAACAAGCACCTTTTTTTTTAAAAAAAAACTGTTCTTATCATCCTGTTGCTTTCTAATATATTTTATGTTTTACCGCTAACTTTAGCATGAGTCCTGTAATAGGGCAATGATTTTAAGACTTTTTATTATAAATAAAAAGGTTGCTGTTTGAAGCCCAGTAGAAATACACACATGTGTGTAAAAACATGTGTGTGTGTACACACAAACATGCATACACACATGAAAACTATTTTTCTTTCTCTGAGCTTCCAACTTTTCCCTGTGTTTTTTAAAAATGAATCCAAAGGAGGATCCATAATCTTCTTGATCAATCAAAATCCCTACCTTCCTTTTTTATAAATAGTGGAATGTACTGGTTCAAATATTATACTACTACCATAGCTCAAACCAATGAACTGGTAACAACTCAAACCAATTAACTAGTATAACCTATAGTTGCTGTAATCCTAGAGATGTGTGTTTCCACGATCAAGAACAGCAGTACATACCGCCCCCCCACAAGAAAATGAGGTTGGAGGCTAAGATCAACACAACTTGGAGAGAAGTTAGTCAGCTGCTGGAACTACAAAAGGATGTGGAGATTAAGGATAAGACTCAGCTACTGAAGAAATACATGGGCCTGACTCCATCTGAAGCCCTAGAGACTGCTAAACAAAGGCTTACAGCACTGGCTACCAGGCTAAGGAGATACACTAGAGAAGCAGAGGCCAAGAAGATAGTTGCCTTATTCTTCAAAGAACCATCCAAGGTGTACTCCCAACTGCAGTACAACAACACAGTAACAGCACAGCCACCAACAGCAGAAACTGAAGAATACTGGAAGAACATATGGGAGAAAGAGAAGACATATAACACTAGTGTAAAGTGGCTGCAGGACCTGAGAGCAGGCCACAGCAATCTTGCAGAACAGGAACCAGTCACCATCACAGTCGCAGACATCTAACAGTGGGTCAAGAACATGAAGAGCTGAACAGCTTCTGGCCTGGACATGATCCACACCTACTGGCTAAAGAGACTAACAGCAGTGCATGAACGCCTAACAGCACAGATGAACCAGATGCTAGCAGCAGGCTCCCACCCAGACTGGTTAACACAAGGAAGGACAGTGCTGATCATGAAGGACCCCCTCAAGGGAACAGCACCGTCCAACTACTGACCAATAACCTGCCTCCCCACATCATGGAAAGTCCTATCAGGCATCATAACCACCAAGCTACAAGACCATATGGGCCAGTACATGAGCACAGCTCAGAAGGGCATTGGGAACAACATCAGAGCCTCAAAACACCAGTTGCTCATAGAGTCACCCAATGGTTAAGCTCTAGACAGACCAATATGAGCACAGCCTGGATAGACTGCAGGAAAACCTATGACTCAGTGCCACAAGCATAGATCTGTGAATGTCTGGCACTATACAAAGTTAACAGGGCACTAAAGACCTTCCTCAAGAACAAAATGGGACTGTGGAAGACAACACTGGAAGTCCATCAAAACAGTTCATACAAGTGGCCATCAGGTGTGGCATATACCAAGGTGATGCACTGTCCCCACTGCTGTTTTGCATAGGCTTGAACCCACTGAGCCAGATAATCACAAGGACTGGATATGGATACAAGTTCAAGAATGGAACTACCATCAGCCACCTCCTCTACATGGATGACATCAAGCTGTATGCTAAGAGTGAACAAGACATCAACTCACTGATGCACCTGACATGGATTTACAGTGAGAACATTGGGATGTCATTTGGACTGGAGAAGTGTGGCCAGATGATAGTAAAGAGAAGGAAGGTAGTTAAGACTGATGAAGTAGAACTACCAGCAGGTCACATAGCAGACATAAGACCAGCCACAAGTATATTGGTATCCCATAGTCACATGGGAACCACAATGAGGAGATGAGGAAGGCAGCAACTTCTAAGTACCACCAAGGGATAAGAAAGGTCTTGACCAGCCAACTCAGTGGGAAGAACAAGATCCATGCCATCAACACATACCCCCTGCCAGTCATCAGACACCCTGCTGGCATAGTGAGCTGGCCATAGGAGGACATGGAGGCTGCCAATGTGAAGATCCAGAAGCTCCTCACAATGTACACCAGAGACTGTACACCAGCCAGAAAAAGGGCAGGTGGGGTCTGGAGAATGTCAAAGCCTCTATCTTGGATGAAACCCAGAGCACCCAGGAGTACATCAGTAAAATGGCACCCAAAAATGAGCTGCTGAGAGAATGCCTGAGGCAGCAGCAGACATGGGAGGATGTTGAAGTGGAGGAAGTACCATGGCAAGACAAGCCCCTGCATGGGATGCACCATCAACAGATAGCTGAGGTGGCTGACATTAGGAAATCCTACCAGTGGCTGGAAAGGGCTGGACTAAAAGACAGCACTGAGGCATTGATCATGGCAGCACAAAAACAGGCACTAAGCACCAGATCCATAGAAGCAGGGGTCTGCCACACTAGACAAGACCCAAGGTGCAGACTGTGCAGAGAGGCCTCAGTGACAGTCCAACACATAGTGGCAGCATGTAAGATGCAGGCAGGAACAGCATACACTGAACGGCACAACCAAGTAGCTGGCATTGTGTGCAGGAACATCTGCACAGTGTATGGGCTAGACCCTCCCAAGTCCAAATGGGAGATTCCACAGAAGGTCATGGAGAATAACAGGGCTAAGATCCTGTGGGACTTCCAGTTCCAGATGGACAGGCAGGTACTGGCCAATCAACCAGACATCGTGGTAGTAGACAAAGACCAGAAGACAGAGGTAGTGATAGATGTCAGGGCCAAGTGACAGCAACATCAGGAAGAAGGAACATGAGAAGCTGGAGAAGTACCAGGTCCTGAAGGAGGAACCAGAGAGGATTTCGAAAGTGAAGGCCAAAGTGGTCCCAGTGGTGGTAGGAGCACTCGGGGCCATGACTCCTAAGCTGGGGGCATGGCTCCAAGGATCCCAGGAACGACATCAGAGTTCTCTGTCCAGAAGAGTGCAGTGTTGGGAACAGCTAAGATACTGTGCAGAACCTTCAAACTCCCAGGCCTCTAGTAGAGGACCCGACATTGCAGAAGACACATACTACCCATAGGGGTGAGGGGGATTTTTTTTTACATATACACGCATACACACACATGTATACACACACATATGCATACACACATATAAACTATTTTTCTTTCTTTTTTGCTTCCTACTTTTCCCTGTGTTTTTTTTTTAAAAAATCCATGGAGGATTCCTAATCTTCTTGATGAACTAAAATTCCTCCCTTCCTCTTTTATAAATTGTGGGATGTGCTGATTAAATACTATGCTTGAGCATCTTTTGATTCTACCTGCCATATTTATTTATAATTTGAGTTTATTAAAAAAAAAAAAGACTTCTAAATAGGTTATGCTCTTCAAGTAAAGAAATGTGGGGGGAGGGATTAAAGGTCTATAAAGTACTTTTTAAAATAATTTATTAATCATTATTTTAATAATTAAAATAAATTAGTTTATTAAACTAATAATTTATTCTTTTTGTTGTGAAAGAAAACCATGTTTTTCCAGTCTTATATCATTAATAAATCTCCAAAGTCTTCTTTCAGGAAGACTTTTACCTCACAAGGAAAGCAAATTTCTCTAGAACTGCAGACTCCTTTCTTGACAGGATATTTACAATTATACTTGGGCACAATATTTGTACTTTCAAACTTCATTGAATACTGAGAGGAACTTCTACTAATATTCTGTAAGTAATTCAGGGATCCAGCTGAAATGAGCCTTGTTACAATGTTTCAAAGCAAGAAAGCTATTATCTTTGGGGAAGCTCTCACCATGGTCTTCAGATTGATCTCAAAATGGACATACTTTTAATTGGAAGCATTTGCATGTTTTATGTTTCATGGCATGAAATATAATCATCAGAGATGTTTTTTCAGCCTTTAACAAGTTCCTCTGAAAAAGATGTCAATGTCAGTCATGGTGCTGTAAATTGGATGGAAGTCACGAGCACAGAACTAAGCTTAGAATATTCCCCCTTCTTTCCAATGTCACGAGGCAGTCCCATGATAGTAATCATCTTTATGCTGTCTATGGAGATGTCAGGATGTTTTTATTTTTCCCCCCCATCCATAAAAGTAAATGTGGGTTCTTTTTATACATGTGCTATATTAGTGCAGCTGAACAAGATAATGAATATTAGTAACTATATGAAGAACTGAATGTGTTGGCTTCCATATATGCTGTTTCATTATAATTGTAATGAAATAAAACAACCAAGAATCTTCATATTTAGTATTTAATTATACCTTGCCAATGATTATCAAAGGGTTTCTTTCATTGTGGAAGGCACACAATCGTTCAATTAGGGATTATCTAGTAGAATCTTACCAATCCAAAAATATATTGTATTGACGTGCTGAGATTCCTGGTTGGGTAATGGGCTGTATGGTGAATGAAAGCTGGGAATACCTGCTAGCTTCAAATCCTTGCTCAGACTACTATGACAGTACTACTGAGAGTAATGGGCCAGTTATTCTCTCACAAACTTTACTGATTTTACTGGTTTGTTGTAAATCTATGTCAGGTTAGGTCACCAAGAGTTCCTTACAGAAAGAGAAGGATAAAATGAGATGAACAAATGAAAATGTAACAAAGTTACAATGCAGTTCTGCTTAACGTATTTTGATACTGTTAAAAAGACAGTGATTTTAGCCTGATATTATATTATCCTAAAAGAAGAGAGAGCCAGTTTGGTGTAATGATTAGAAGCACCAGGCTAGAAACTGGGAGACCATGAGTTCTAGTCCTGCCTTGGACACAAAGCCAGTGGCTATTCTCTCTCTCTCAGCCCTAGGAAGGAGGCAAGGGCAAACCACTTCTGAAATCTTGCCATGAAAACTGTAAGGACTAGACTAGTCAGTTGCCAGGAGTAAAAAACTGACTCGAAGGCACCAACATGAAAACAAAAATGCAAGAACAACAACAACAACAACAACAACAAAATCTGGCTAGAAATGTGCCATGCTGTGAGAAGACAAAAAAATAATCAGACAGCATTTCATATATCCTGAGAGTGTATCAGCACGCTACATGTACCAAGTTGTGAGATGTAGACATCACTATGTTGGCTTGCAAGGTAGTCTCTAGACTGAAGATCATAGATTTCATGTGGATGATGTAAAAGTGAGCTTTGGTTATGCTTGTGACATACTGGCCAAAACATGTCAAAACTGACTACTACTGTCCTCCCCACTAGCAGGATATGGCATAGGTACAACTAAGGCTGACGATCTAGCCTACACATTCTGTATCTTACTATGTCACTAAAACTGTTATGAGAAAGGCTTGATTAATAAAAATGATGGTGGATGGAAGTTAACATCTTTTGGCCCATTTGGTGATCATCATGGCATGTGGAAGACTACACACTGGAATAGAAGAGTAAATAAATAAATGAATTAAATGGCAGAAAGAAAAATTGACATGGATGTCTGTGAAACGAAGGTTAGAGTTGATTAACCTGTAGGGCAGGTTTATTATGAATGAAAGGGCTAATGTATGAGTTGTGTATGAATTGAGGTAGTTGTGGATGAACATAAAAGCAAGAATTCATAAGTTAGTTATAGCTGGACATTACTCTCCAGAGAATAGTGATAATAAAAGTAGCAAGGCTGTTTGGGGGTAATTGTGCAACATTCTGAATTAATGTTATCCAGAAAAAAATAATTTATGTTAAGTGACATAAATGGATGAGCAGGAATGAGATCAACCAATATGAGAAAGAAAAGCATGCTGCATAAATAAGTATTTCCTCCTATCAGTTTAAAATCTTTTACTAGTCTAGATTTCAGTGCTATGGGAAATTAAGAACAACTTTTCCTAGGTCATCCTTTCTTTGTCATGCGTAATTTTATGAATCTTGATCATATCTCCTCATAAACATATTTCCTCTAAGCTAAACAGCTTTGCTGATAGTGAATAGATATGAATTATGATTTTTTTTGTGTGAATACGGAATTGAACGTTGTTTGCTGAATGTAATTACAGTAATATATGAAGCAGGTAAACATTCATGAGAATAAATGAAATAGCAAATGGTTCAACACTGAACAAGGTGTAAAGCAAGGATGTGTAATGTCCCCTTGATTATTTAATGTATTAATGTATTATATATATTGTGCAAAGAGGCCTCAGACAGTCCAACACATAGTGGCAGGGTGTAAGATGCAGGCAGGAACAGCATACACTGAACGGCACAACCAAGTAGCTGGCATTGTGTACAGGAACATCTGCAGAGCGTATGAGCTAGACCCCCCCCCCAAGTCCAGATGGGAGATTCCACAGAAGGTGGTGGAGAATAACAGGGCTAAGATCCTGTGGGACCGACAGGCAGGTACTGGCCAATCAACCAGACATTGTGGTAGTAGACAAAGACCAGAAGACAGCGGTAGTGATAGATGTAGGAGTGCCAAGTGACAGCAACATCAGGAAGAAGGAGCATGAGAAGCTGGAGAAGTACCAGGGCCTGAAGGAGGAAATAGAGAGGATGTGGAAAGTAAAGGCCAAAGTAGTCCCAGTGGTGGTAGGAGCACTCAGGGCAGTGACTCCTAAGCTGGGAGAGTGGCTCCAACAGATCCCAGGAACGACATCAGAGCTCTCTGTGAAGAAGACTGAAGTACTAGGAACAGCTAAGATACTACGCAGAACCCTCAAACTCCCAGGCCTCTGGTAGCGGACCCGAGATTGAGGAAGACACGTACCACCCGTAGGAGTGAGAGGGGAATTTTTTGTAGTAAATGAATTTGTGTACCATGGTAGATGCTTACTAAAGAAGGGGAAATGGATGGAGAAATTTTAAGTTATATGATTGCTGGTAGAAAGGTAGTTGGTAGCATGTGTCTGTTGCTAAGGAGACATGCTTGTTGAAAGAAGTGAAAATAGCTGTATATAAAAGTGTGTTTCTGCCTTTTTTTTAATTGGTTAGGTATGTTGGAAGTGTACTTTGGACATACCAAAATCAAGAATTAGCTGAACCAGAGAGAACCCATGTTTGAATGCAACCTTTTTTCAGGCTTGCCCAGTAAATGACCTTTTCTAATGACTGTGATGGATACTGAGATTAATGAACTATTTGACATACACTCAATCTAATGTACACACAATCCATCTGAACACACAGGTACATGGAAAAGCAACAGCCAAAGATGTGTCAAACACCAGGAAAAGATCAAACTATGAGTGATAGATAAAAGTACCAAAAGTCAGGATGTGAATTTCCATGATCAAGAACTTCCCAAGAACAGTGAGACCCCTCCATAAATTGTCTTCTAAATTGTAACAATATTCCAGGATAGGATTGATGAAAACCAGCTGGTTAGAGTCCAATACTTTTAGGTTATAAAATAAGAGACAAAGAGGAGTTATTTGTATAACTGTTGGGAGAAGTATTTGAAATATGTAAGGATGTGTGTGTAGGGTGTAAGAGCTTCTGTATTCTATAGCTAGTTATTTTTTATGTTTTATTTATTTATTTATTTATTTATATATTTATATATTTTATTGTTTATTTACTGCTTTTTGCTTGCTACTTCTCTCACTATCTTGTTCACATTGGGAAATCTTTCTGGAATCAAGGATCTACAAGAAAACCTTTGGTAACTATCTGAATACTAATTTAGATAACTTCTGTGCTTGCATTAGTTGAGTAAATTGATCAGTGATGTGCATCTTTCATTAGTTGTGCCAGAACTGAGAAATTTATTAAAGGAATAGTTATATTCAAGCTTTGATACAATAAACCTATGCAACTGTACAGTGCATTGTAGTCTTCTGTGGTTGCTGTGTCCCCCAGGAAGGAAGATCTTGAGAGGGAAGAAAGTACACTGTTTATATTCCTTCTCTCCCAATAGTAGTAGAATGCAGGCAGTCACCAGCAGGGGGCACAGTGGATGGAGGAACGTTGCATAGGCTGGGAATTGGATTTTTGCTTTGGAGAATTTTTTGGACTTGGAGGTAGTGAGATTTTGAACGTTGAGATTATTTTGATTTTTTGTTTTTTAACTAAGTATTTGTATTCTGAGTTTGATTCAGAGTTTGCATGGCTGTTTTGGGTGTGAGGAAAGTAACAGGAGAAACATAAAAAGTTATTATGCTGGTCTATGATGGTAATCAAGATTTGATCTGATTTGACATAAAAGTTGAATCAGAGGGAATGGGGTAGTTGAGAAAGGTGCATGGTAAAATCAGAGATAGGGTTAGGAATGAAACCGGACCAAATACAAACATGATGAAAGATTTGTATGAAAGAAATACTTTAAGATGGCTGGGTTATAAGAGAGAATGAATTAAGGTTAAATCCCAAAAGAATTATAAGAAGGAAAAGTAAATAGTATGAAAAGGAAGGGGGAACACTGAGAAATTTGTGGCTGGAAAAGTTGATGAAATTCTCAAATATAAAAGAAGTGGGAAATGTAGAGAAGAAAATGGATTGTATGAAGTGGAGAGTGGATATGGTGGCAGCAAGGGCAATATACAAAGATAGAAAAGTTTGGGTATGACTTTTGTTGGTATAAATTAGATTTAGTATGTTTCCTTTTATTTTTCATACCTCATGCCTTAATTTCTTTGTCTTACTATTTGCATAATGTTGTTTACCCTGAAAGGAAAGAGAGCAATATGTATGTATGTATGCCTATACATTCTATACATAGAAAGATCTTGAAATGAAACTAAGGTCACATACTCAGAGTGTCCTTTCTCCACCAGTCGTAATCCTTTAACAGCTCCATGCATCAAAGCTGCTGTGGGGAATAAGGCAGCATAGACCCATTCCAGGCATGTAAAAAGGATATGCTGGGGGGTTCAGCAAGATCTGGAGGGTGTGATTTCCTTCCATCTCCAGGAGGCAGATCTTCGGGTAAATATAACTTCATTCTTGATTGTAATCTAGCTGTGTTGCTCCTGTGAGCTGCTACTGGAAGCAAATTCCTGAATATGGGGTTAAATTCTGAATAATCAAGATTTATTGTCATGTATGGTGTGAAGTCTGACAGCAGACAAGAAAAGTTATATTTACTGTTCAGGCCTTTGAATTGTTAATTGTTTATTGGGGTAGGCAGTACAACAATACCATCAGAGGAATAATAGACGAAGTGAAATATTTCAAAGTTTTGGCCCAAGTAAGGGTGCATGGGGGCATTACTTGAGCACTCTGTCTCTGGTGCCAAAATGGTGTGGGCCAGTCCAGAGAATAAGGATTGATGCTATAAAGAAACATGTAAAAATCTTTATACAAAGAGCTGAAAGATGGGAGGAAGGAGAGATGGATGGGACGGACAGATAGATGGAAGGGACAATGACTTTCAGGAAATTGTTAGCTGCAGCAGGGAATAGGTAAGTGAAGTTATGAGCTGAAAGTGGCCAAAAACAAAAGATTACCTAATATTCTATTTATATATGGTATATTAACCATTTGTAATGGAGTTCAATCTGTAATATAAGGAGCTTTGCTGGAAATCCTGAAAATGGTATCTCTAATTAGCACACCCACATAAGGATACATTCAAATGTCTCATTCTATTCAAAACTGTTCACAACAGACACACATGTCCATAGAAACTGTATAGAAAAGGCAGATACAGTTTCTCTTAAATTTCAGGTTATTCTCTTAGCAACTGCTTGCATCCTTCAAAATCCAGTCTTCAAGCCTTGGACCAGTTATTTGGAGAAAGCATGTGGCTTCAGGGAAGGGGGAGCGGGGTCCGCAAAAGATTCTCATCTTCCCCCAATAGAAGCGTTCTCTGTGCAGAACTCCATTCAGTAGATACTCCCATGGGCAGATATGAAATCTGGATCCAGTCTTTACAAACCTGCATAGTAGGACATCACTATTGTTTATGTGATGTAAAAGGAAGGATGGTTAGTAACTGTCAGAAATGAACATCGTAGCATTTGAATATTACATCCTTCCCCAACTGAGTGCTCTTGAGATATTTTGTACTATGAATCCAATCAGTTTTAGCGATTATGACCAATGATTGTAGGGGATAGGAGTTGTAGTCCAATGTGCATGAAAGGAAGACTGAAGAAGAAAATATATTTCTAAAATTATTTGTGTTATGTCATGTGATACACTTTCTATTCTGAAGATACATTGGCTATCATTTTGCATTCATATGCATTAAAGCATGAGAAAAATAATACTTCTTCACAGTTAACCTAGAACTTTTAGCAACAGTGTTTATTTTATTCTTTTGATAATGATCTAATTATCAAATTATTTTTATACGAATTTGTGACAGGTATATTTGGTTCACTGATATTCTTATGATCACTACCATGCTTCATTCATTCTACTTTTACCAAACAAAGTATTAATATAGCTAGTGATTAATGCTTTCATTCCTTTATCAGATCTGAAGACACTAGAGAGGGTCATTATTTTTTTATCTGAAGTAAAATTGAAAGAATTAGCAATGCTACAGCATTAATATTACACAAGTAGCTACTCCATCAAAACTTAATAGAGCTCATATTAATTACTGAAAAAAATGTCTTGAATACTGCCTTAAATTTGATTTATAATATGGCTGTGAAAGTTCAAAAATTTGATGTTTATATATTGAAGACCAAAGCTTAAAATGTTTCTTAGTGTCAATGACTCAGAAAAAAGTTTAAGAGAGACTTGGTGCTACTCAAAGATTCTCTTCATTTAACCTAGAAACAAAAGCAGAGTTGATCCTTTAGTACTGCTACATAAGGGTTACTGAAAAAGGATTGCTTAATGTTTGCTTGTGTATGCATGTTGTTGTTCAGTCATTCAGTTGCTTCCCTTGTATCGTGGCCCTAATAGGCACAATTGTGCCAGAATTGTCTATCAGTAACTGATTCTTTGTGTTCCTATAATCTTATACTTGTGTCATCAACAACAGTATCTAACCACTGTGTCTTCTGTCAGCCTTTTTTATGTTCCCTTTGATTTTTTCAAGCATCAGGGTCTTCTCTATTGACTCCTGCCTTCACATTATGTGTGCAAGTTAATTAGGTTTTAGCTTTATTGTTAGTGCTTCCAGTGAGCAGCCTTGTTTTATCTAGTATTGAATGATTTGCCCAACATACGTTCAAGAATTTTCTCCAGTATCACAATTGAAAGGCATCTCCTTTTCTTCATTCAGCCTTTCTGGTGATCCAGCTTTCACAACCATATGTTACAGATGGGAAAACCTCAGTCTTTAACATATGTACCATTGTTGGCAATGTGAGGTCTCTGCATTTTGGTCTAAATTTGTCATAGTCTTTCTTGTAAGTAGTGAACATCTCTTTATTCATAGGTATAGTCCTCATCCTTGTGATGTTTTTTTTTTAGCTTAGGAAGATTACAACTTATTATTTCTTAAGTTACTATGCCTCTTTGCATTGGGTTTGTATTGCCTATTGACATAATCTTAGATGTTTAATTTTAAGCATTAGGCAGGCTTTTTCACTCTCTACTTTTACCTTCAACAACAGATTTCTTAAGACTGTCTTGCTTCCGAACATCAAAATGGTATCACCAGCATATCTAAAGTTGTTGATGTTTTTCCCAGCAGCTGGAATTCTAATTGCTATTTCTTCCAATGGAGAAATGTATCATGAGAAATACTGCATTAGCAGAAATAACAATTAGAATGGGAAATTCTGTGTCAATCGGTCCCTAACTTCGTCCTTCAGGTCTTCCAATGGTGTACCCATTCCCAATGTAACTAAGTCCATCCATCTTGCTGCTGGTTGTCCTCTTCTTCTCTTTCCTTCCCCCTTTCCCAGCATTAAAACCTTCTCTGGAGAGCAAGACCTTTGCATAATGTGTCCAAAGTAGGATAATTTGGGCCTGGTAATTTGTGCCTTGAGTGAGAACTCTGGGTTGATTTATTCTATCATCCATTTATTTGTTTCCTTGGCTGTCCATGGTATTCTCAGGAGTCTTCTTTAACACCAGAGTTCAAAAGAGTTAATACTTTTCCTATCTTGCTTCTTCGAAGTCCAACTTTCACTTCCATAGAGTGTCACAAGAATGCCATTACCTTCACTCTTCTGATCTTTGTAGGTATTGACATATCATGGCATTTGAATATCTTTGCCAAGGCCTTCATGGCTGCTCTACCAAGTGCTAGTCTCTGGCATATTTCATAACTACTTGTTCTTTACTGGTGATGGTTGAAACTAAAAGGTAGAAGTTATCTACCACTTTGAAATCTTCATTGTCAATCTAAGGTTGTTTGTTGCACATGTTGTCATTGTTTGATCTTCTTTATATTTAATTTTAGTCCCATTTTTTTCAGTCTGTTCTTTGACTTCTATTACTAGAGCTGGCAGATCCTTTACATTTTTGGCTATCAGAGTAGTGTCTCCAGCAAAGCACAGGTTCTTGATGTTTCTTCTTCCAGTTTTAAAACTATGCTCATCTTCTTCCAATGCAGCTTCCTTTAATATATATTCAGCATATAGGTTGAATAAATAGATTATGCAGCCTTGTTGTGCTCCTTTGCCAACCTGGAGCCAGTCTGTTTCACCACATTCTGTCCATACTTGGCTTCCTGACCTGTATTTAAGTTTCTCATGATGACAATGAGATTTTCTAGGTTTCCCATTTTTGGGAGCACTTTCCACAGCTTGACATGATCAACACAATTGAAGGCCTTTCTATAATTGATGAAGCACATACTGACTTCTTTTTTTGGTATTTTTTGGCTTTCTCAATTATCCAGCATCATCAGCAGTAATGTCTTTTGTTCCTCAGCCTTTTCTAAAGCCAGCAAGAAATCTGGCATCTCCTTTTCCATGTAGGGCTCTAATCTGTGTTGGATGATTCTAAGCATTATTTTGCTGGCATGTGAAATTAAGGATATTGCATGATAGTTTGCATGCTCTGTTAAGTCTCTCTCTCCCCCTCTCCCTCTCTCTCTCTCTCTCTCTCTCATATATTGGAATGTTGATTTACCTCTTCCAATCTGTTGGCCACTGTGTCATTCTGCAGATTTGCTGGCATAGTTTAGTTAGAACCTTTATTGATTCTTCTTCTGTTGCTTGCCACATTTCTGTGGGTATTCCCTCAGTTTTTATAGCTTCCTGACTTGGTAATGACTGGAGTGCTGCTCTAACTTCATCATCTAGTACTAGAGGTTCTTATAGATAGGGGATATCTTCTATGATGTCTTGGATGTTGACATCTCTACTGCACAGTATTTCAACATAGTCCTTCCACCTTTCCTTGATGGAACTCACAGTCTCTTGCTTTCTAGCCTGATGCCTTAAGCATTACACCAAACTGACTTTCATCTTCTAATAGACATGCCCAATTGGTACCCTCAGTTTCATTAATTCTGCAACTCAGTTTGTTCATCTTTAAAATGGGAATAGAACAGTGTTCTGAACCAACTTTCTGTTAAAACCAGAGGAGAAACTTCAACTAAATGCATAAAACACATGAGCAGACTTTTCCATTTCTCTTGCCAATTTACTCATGCATGCATCATTTGGATGATGTCCATGAAGGCTGGCAGGATAACACCTGTCTCTTCCCCTGAGATGAGAAGTGCCTGAGGCTACCCATGTGTTCAATTAGAGACAGAAATAGAGTTCTTCTTTGGCTCTGTTCTTTGGAATATTTTTAAAACTTCTACTCTTACTTTCAACACTCTTAACACTCAGGGGGTTCGGGACATATTTGTTGCAAACATATTGCCTCGCATGTGGTAGCTGCAAAAGGGAAGGAAGGGCGACAATGTAGTGACAGCTTACAGCTCTTTGGCTGAAAAGAAATCCAGCCAGCAAAACATATTTGCATCAGACAGATGGATGGAGGTCTCCAAGGCTGCTCTTAAGGCCTCAATCAAACAATAGTTCCTGTCAACGTTTGTTTTACAGATGGTAAGATAGACCTGCAAAAATATACACCTTCCTGAAGCAGGGTGACAAGCAGATAGATGCCTCTTTATTTCTTCATGTATCTATCAACCATAACATGGTCCTTCAGTGGCATCTGCATCACACTCCCTTCATGTCATCAGCTCGGTACTCTGGGCGAATTCCTGCAATCACACTTTCCACTTTATGATAACAGTTAGCAAGTGATAGGTAAGTAATCTGAAATCTTCACTGGCTTCCTTCAGTAGAAAGTGAGAGAAGAGACATTCTCCAGTCATGTACAGCTCTACAGTTTGTCTTTCGGGGTCATTGGAATATACTGTAAGATGATTACATACAGATACACAGATGCAGAGACCTAACTGAGCATGGCAAGTGGGGATATTTCCCCATAGCAGATCTTTCTGAAGATATAGCTCAATACCATTCAAAAGTTGTCATGAGAAGTAGCTGTTTTAAAACCTTCTTGGCTTGATATCTTTAAAACAATAACATGTAGATCAATTGATTTTCCTCTGAGGATCAAATTGGACTTGATGCCATTCACATATTGGGGTATAGGCACATGGAAATGGAGGATTTAACCCCTTCTATCCTGTTTTAGTCTCCAGACTGCTATTTGCAGTGATGGGAAAACTCCCATTTTCTTCAGTGCCACTCCATCACATGCAAAAAGCAATTGGAAGGTCCCAATCAAATCTTAATTGGGTATGAGGTGGCAAGGGAAGGGTTAAAAAGAAGTCAGAGATGTCTGCAGGGTATGGTCAAAAAAATCAAGATGGTAGCCACAACAGGGTGATTGAAGCTGTGCCTGTTTTTTATTTGTGTTGCACAAGTGATGCCCATAAAAACCAGGCAGAGCTTTGATTGCTTCATCACAACCATCATCTTAGCCTTTTTTGATCAAATCCTGCAGTCACTCCTGAGAAAAAGTGTGTCTTATCTGCCATTGGAAGCACTAGTCTAGGCTGTGGAGGAGGCTTTGGAGCAGTGCAAGCAAAACATATAACCTCTTCACTTTTAGAAGCAAGGGGATCATGTTGCTTTACTTCAAAAGAGTGCTTTGCATGAACTTTCAGCAAAGTGAAACAGCCTCTCAAAGCTCTTCTCAGGGCTACTAATGACACATATGGAAAACAGATTTTGAAACACTGTTTTCTTATTGGGAATTCCAGGCTACTAACTAGTGGTTCTGATGGATCTATCTATCTATCTATCTATCTATCTATCTATCTATCTATCTATCTATCTATCTATCTATCTATCTCAAATTTATATGACCACCCATCTCACACCAGGTAGTTCTGGGTGGTGTACAATAAAACCAACAATTAAAACATATTACAAAGATCACTTAAAACAATTAAATTAATTAAACATCAATAAGAACAAGATTGTAAGAGGACTAAAATCAGAATGTCATACATGATACAACCAGTGCACAGGCTCCCTGCTACCAGGGGATCTCCAGGCCGGTCAAAAAAACAAAAACACACATTTTGAGGGCTTTCCAGAAGGCCATAAGGATTGTGGCTAACTTCACCTCAGTGCGGATGATGTTCTGGAAGGCGGGTGCCACAGCATAGAAGGCTTGTCCCCTAGGTCTCATCAGACGCAACTCCTTAGCACATGGGACTCACAACATGCCTCTCCTGCCAAACCTGATGGGATGGGTAAATGTAATCAGGGAGAGGAGGTCCTTCCAATAACCTGGCCCCATGCCATATAGGGCTTTAAAATCAAAATCAGCACTTTGAATTGGACCTGGAAGTAAACTGGTAACCAACGCAGCCCATAGAGCAGAGGTGTAACATGTGTCCTTCTAGGAGCACACATAGTTTCCCATGCCACTGCATTTTGCACTAGCTGAAGCTTCCAGATGCTCTTTTATAAGTCTACATTTTCAAACTTACTGGCCTTCTTCTTCTGAATTAATGCTCTGATCATTGTATAAAACTCAGGATGCATATAAAGTTATGAAACAATAACACCTAAGATGATAGGAAACTGAAATGTGGTTCTATCATCAGCTATATTGATGTGAAGTATTTGCTTCTTCTCATTCTTGTTATAGGCCAAGGTTGCCCTTATTGTCATGAACAAATAGAGCTCAGTGGCAGTTAAAACAGATGGAAATCAAAAGTGATTTTCTGAAACTGATTTATATGCTTCATTTAGCTAATTGCTTAAATCTGTAGCATTATGGATAAATGACCCACAGCTTATATGTGTGTTCCATCACCTCATTTGCATACTCAAGAGCTCAGTAACAGAATTCACTGTCAGTTTGGGCAGCACAATCCCGCCCCATAAAGTAAGCAGAAGTCGGGGGGAGGGCATAACTGTTCCCATCTCTACCCTTAAAAGACACAGTTCACCCTAAACAGTGCAAAATTATACCACTGAAATGTCCAGAGTCTTCCCACTCCCATTAATATCCTTAAAGCTCTAGAAAAATGTTGAAAAGTGCCATAGAAAATTGCATTCCCCTTTTGGACCGTGCCACCTACAAACCTCTATCCCAAACCAGGACAAAGTGGACCATTCCAGTGTAAAATTAATTCACATATTCTTGTTGATATGGATGTAAATATTTGTATATTACCGTTGGAACACATCATTTATTTGATAAAGCCTACTACAAGCAGAAGGCATTTAACAGAATAATTTCAACCAGAATGTATATACCAAGGAAAAGCATGGAACATGCGTATTCTCATTACAGTTCATTGAATAGGTAATGGAGTATTCAACAAGATTGACAACAAAGAGAAAAATGATGAAGAAAATCACTTTACTTATCTCCTAGAGTGCTCTTGACTGCCAACTATAATTGCATGTATATATTAAAAAATAATCATAATCATAAAAAGAATAAAGGACTGGCTAAAATGTATTCCATTTTAATCACAATATAGATGTCCATCAATTCCCAATTTTTATTGCTACAAACAATATCTGCGTTACATATTCTATACAGTAAAGATCAGTTGATATGTGATGTGTACCACAACAATTTTGACTGAGAAAAAGGACAGGGGGATAATCATTTGATAATACATCCTAAGCTTATCATTCAAAATATGAATGATAAGCTTAGGATTTTTTTTAAAAATCCGTATAATTTCAAAATATTCTTCTACATTGGATAGCTTATGTAGCTCATTTATGTAAAAAGCATAAATATATCACAAAAATATATCACATGACAAAAACTCCTTAATCTCAGAACACATGTACAGACTCAACTACAGTTTCAGCTGGAAAACTATTAGCATCTTAGACCAAGCCTAATCCAAAACCGCTAGGGAATTCCTGGAAGCTTGGCATTCAGACAAATCAGCTATTGATAGATACATAGAGATAAACCACATTTACACATAATTCAAAAGAGACAATAAAAAACCTAGGAAGGAAACAAAAAAACCACAACACATCCCCTCCAGCAGCCCACATTCAAAAAAGTGGGGATCAACACCAGACAAACAATCAGGCAGAAAACAATACTTCAGTCAAGGAACCACCAAGGAGGAAATCACACCCCCACCAAAACTGGCAGGGGAAGCTACTGCATATAAATAGGCAGCAAAACCCACACTCACACTGATGATGTTACCTAGTTGGGTAATGAAACGTCTGCAAGCAAACAACCAAGCTCAGTGAGCATGGAGGGCCCCACATATCATAAAATGCTAGTTCACTGAAAGTCACATTAACTTTGTAAAGTAGTTAAATGATTTTTCATCACAAAAATCATGTCTAGTGTTGGATGACTGAATTGCATGCCCAGCCCCACCTCACTTCACAAACTATACAGGAAGGAAAACTTGAATAAGTAAGTTTCCCCTCTTGCCCCAATCCCATGGTTTTACTCATCGAGCCCTTGTTCTTTCCTTTTTAAAATTCATCTTCTCATTCATCTCACTTTGATATGTATATCTCTAAACACTGTCATATCTTGGATTTTTGCCTCTTTTTCTCTTTTGTCACCTTCACTTCATGGAATACTAAAGCTCCATTTAGGCCTAGACTGAACAGAATAAAAGACATGGGGTCACCCACTCTGGGCCTTCCACCAACATCACAAGTGTCAGCCATGTCCTTTGACTCCCCAAGGTCTTTATATTGAACATGGAAAGCTGAAGGTCGCTTTCACTCACATCCAGTTCCAGATACAGCAGGACTTCCTTGAATGATGAATGCTCTGACTCACACCCAGTGAAGCCCCCTATACACCTTTAGTGAGGCATATGGCGTGCATGACCACATGCTTCTAATGTATGCCATTATATCCTGGGCAGTCATAGAAGCTGAAAAGGGCCTTCTTTGTATCTGGAACAGGCATTCTCTCTACACAACACCCATGGCTACAGTTTATTTCTCTATTCCTTTCTTTTTTGTTACCTCTCTTTGCATTATGGGATGTAGGGATGGATGATTCTGTTAATTTTTATTTGTCTCAATTTCCCATTTTTCCAATCTTAAATTCAGTTCTTCCTTAGTTTAAAAAAAAAAAATTTGTACACACTTGTAAACAAATAGGTTTTTTATATTTTCTTGACTAATGCACATTTTCTGCAAGCTGCCTTTCATAAGATAAGGATTTTTAAAGATATTTTTATGACCAACATCTTGTCTTCGGAGGTGGGGAGGATGGTGAAAGGATAGCAGAGGTCAGGAGAGAAAGATCACCCAAGATCAATACTATATCCAGCTCTGTAGCAGTTAATATTGTCTGAGTCAATGTCATTGTCTTGCCATGAGACTGGGGTGGACAAGAATAACTATAATTGATTAGCAGTAATGTGACCATTTTTATGTGGCCTGTCTCCTAATGCATATATTGCATGCATGCATATATACATATACATATACATATACATATACATATACATATACATATACATATATATATACATATACATATACATATACATAAAAAAAAAATCCCCTCTCACCCCTATGGGTGGTACGTGTCTTCCTCAATCTTGGGTCTGCTACCAGAGGCCTGGGAGTTTGAGGGTTCTGCGCAGTATCTTAGCTGTTCCCAGCACTGCACTCTTCTGGACAGAGAACTCTGATGTCGTTCCTGGGATCTGTTGGAGCCATGCTCCCAGCTTAGGAGTCACAGCCCCAAGTGCTCCTACTACACTGGGACCACTTTGGCCTTGGCTTTCCACATCGTCTCTAGGTCCTCCTTCAGGCCCTGGTACTTCTCCAGCTTCTCATGCTCCTTCTTCCTGATGTTGCTGTCACTTGGCACTGCTACATCTGTCACTACCGCTGTCTTCTGCTCTTTGTCTATTACCACGATGTCTGGTTGATTGGCCAGTACCTGCCTGTCCATCTGGATCTGGAAGTCCCACAGGATCTTAGCCCTGTTATTCTCCACCACCTTCTGTGGAATCTCCCATGTGGACTTGGGGGGGGGGTCTAGCTCATACGCTGTGCAGAATATATATATATAGTAGAGAATGGCAGCATAAAATCTAGAACGTTTTCTTTTGTTTTAAATGGCAAATAAGTAAATTTTGAAAAACTTCCTGGTTCAGATTAGTGAAATTATGGAAGTTGGCATTAAATATGAAGTCATGTATTTGAGGTGGGCGGCTATACAAATCTAAATAATAAATAAATAAATCATGTGTGCCCCCCCCCCCCCACCGCATCCTTGGAAGCTTTATGTGCAATAATATCAGCAACTAATTCTTAAACAGAATTTAAACTTGAACTGCACTGACTATATGCAAAATGCTAGTTATTATTTTCACAGGCCTAAATAGCTGAGAAGTGGGTTATCTTGGATGACTGCCACCACACTTCCCTTTCTCTATCTATAACGTCATTGTCATATGTCAAAATTCTGTATTTTCTGTGTTAAATGCACATAAAGTGATAGCTTTCTCATCTGGTGGTTTACTTATTTATTTTATATTAAGGGACAAATGAAAAGAAATGAAAAAACAATATGACAGCATGGTTGAAAAGTGTACCACTCTTTTCAGTAGGAAAGACAGGCATGTGCTTAAATGTCTCCCCCCAAATTCCATAGCCATTTAAAGTGCTTAATTTGGGTTGCATTATCTTCTTTATGCTTCACTCTGCTAGAAGAAGAGAATGACTTCCTTTTCAGATACACTGTAAGTAATTTATCTCTTCCCAGTTCCACAAAGAATCACAACATAAATATTTCTTTTAAATTAACCTTGAAGGATTCCAGCCTCTAGAAAATATTTCTGCTGGGTAACTTATATTACAGAAAATACATCATCAAGATGACACCGCTTTTATTATATATTAGTGGAATACTTCATCTGTACCACTGTAATATACAACCATTCCTGAGTTGGTTTGATGATGGATGGCTTGGTAAAATAAGGTCAGCTGTCAAAGCCTCATTCCAGAGGCAGTATCTGGAAAGTTTTCTTGAGATAAGAGAATTCTTTTCATTCCCAAAGAAAGCGTTTTAAAATAAATGGGATCTTTGCAAAGCTGTCTCTATCTATACCACATGTGTGTATTAGGCACATACAAGCAGACATATGCACGCATACCCCATAGTCCTGCCATTGAAATAATTGGCAGCACCTTAGGCAATAAAATCAGAAAGTTCATTCATAATCCAAACGTTAATTTGGAGATTCAAGGGTGAGGGGGGAAGTAGGTGCCCCCAGCAATTAAGGTTGTGTCCTTATTAGACCCCAATCTCTCTGTTTTTGACTAGGCAAAGATCTCAAGCTTTTGCATTCTATAGTATTTCTGTTGCTGTTTTAACTCCCTCATATTTTCAGGAGTCTGGTGTGGGTATTTGTATAGCCTTTGCTGGCCATAATTGCTGTTTTACTGTATTGCTTAACTGCTATACTATTTTTTATTTCACTTGTATGGCCTTTAGTTAAGTTTTTATAGCTTGTCTTTTAAATAAATATATTAATGACTTGAGGATGTGCATTCATTCTGGTGATTCCCAGACGGTCTCACTAATGCAACTATCTGAAAAATGGTAAAATACAATAAAAATGGTAAAATAATGGATATTAAAATGTTTTCCCGATTCAACTAAAATATATATTTTCATGTGTCTGAAAGATGCTCGGGCTTCTTTGCTCATTGAGGATGTCTCTCTATAAGCAATATTTATTCCATGCTGATTTTATGCATTGTTTAATATTTTAAAGTGTGACTTATAATAAATGAAGCGGGGGAGAGACTAATGTGAGAAGGAAGTTCTTCCTGCCAAATGATTGTTTATTATACATGGTTGAAATGTTCAGACTGGCTTCCAGGATGATCAGGTTATATATTAATTGAGGCTAGCAGAATTCTCTTGGTTGTCCTGAGACACTCCAAGGCAACATAATAGAATTGTTAGGGCTGGGCATGCTTCAGATCTGATCCAAAAATATTCTGACCTCCCACCAATACAGTATCTCTCTGCTGTTTATTAAAACAGCCCCTCCTTTTTTTTCTTGCTTCTGTATGTGCCTGGAAAAAGGTGCACCTGCTTTAAATAATTAATTTAATGCAGCTCTTAAAGCAACCATACCTTTTTTTAGGCTCTTGCCCTTGTACAAGACCCAAAGCACTCCTTTTGAACCAGTTTTAAAACATGCTTAATTGTGTGTTTGGTTGGTTAGTTGGTTTTTGTCTTTATAGACCTTTCATCCTTCCAATTACTGTGCAGATCAGATTAGGTGTGAGAGAGTTCCAAGGCTTTAGAGATGTTACATAGACTATAAGAACACCTTCTATGTCTTGCAAAAATTGGAAAGTTGTTCCAGACAGTCGTGGTGTTTGTACTGTCACTGAACCTTTATAATTGGCATCCTGTGGATTGCAAATGAACATTTCTAAAAAGTAATCAAATACTGTAACTGAATGTCATGCAACTATTATCACTCATCACAAGCCAACAATGGAAGATGTCCCAGTGATCCAACATGTTCTGACACAATAAAACATTGATGACAGGTTTGACTGGCAGACCTACATTTCCAATAGCAGAGTTATGAATGATAGAGCTAAGCCACCTACTCAACGAAACACAAATGATAGATTATAGGTAGGATGAAAAGAATGACTTAAATGGCATCCTAAATGTGTTTTGGTTGGCTTCTGTTAAGTAATGTCAGTCCAAACCAACTCTTTTGAAATAAGCAACTAGAGAACAGGAATAAAATTGACAGGGGTATAACTTGATTGATTGATTGACTTGAACATCCTTCTCCAAGTAGATATTTTTGTACAATCAAAGCAAAGCAGTTACATGGTATTACAGTGTAAATCTATATTTTCATGAAATCTTCTTATCCTTTGGGCAGATGCACTTGAAGATTCTAATGCCTGACTTGTGTGAGTTAGCAAATGTTATGTTGACTGCATTTGAAAAGCAGCCAACAATTTCTGAAATGCATAGTTTGTTATAAATTCATTCATTTGGAAACTGGAGTTGATTTATTTCCTTTGCCTAGCATGAAATTAGTCTTACTCACACACCAGATTGCTGGACCTATTTGCTACCCTAGTTTTAAAGAGATCAGAAGAAGCTCTGGGAAAGGAGCCTATTCTTCTCCATCACCTGGACTCTCATATTTTCAGAGTATTCTAAAAATAACATACATAGTTGAAACACTCCCTCTGAAAAGTGTTTTGGCTAGAGGTGTTTCTCCCCCTCTCCAATCTTTTAAACTATTGTTATTTTGTGAAGAAGAAAGAACTTGGAAAAAACAGGAGGTAATCTGAAGAGAGGTTTAGAGGATTTGCCCATCTCTAGATGTCTGAAGTGATATGGAGGTGTCAGAATTATCCTCACCTGTGTTTAGTCTGATTATGATCCAGAGAAATGTAAGCATTTAACAATCAATTGGAAGTACTGGTTGATGAAAGAAAAATAAATCTATATGCCTTTAGGGAATTGGAGAAAGGTCAGTCATAAAATAACATTTTAAAGCTCATGAAGTTTTGACTTACGTTTAAGCCAGCTGTCAGGCAAGCTATTCAGGATTTCCTAACACCATTTCTTTTCAAAATTCCCCCACTATCCTTTTCAAATCCCTTTCCTCTTTGCTTATGTCTTTTACTACCACCTTCAGCCAACTCAGATTGCAACAGAATTATTTTCATCTCTATGTACAGAAAATAAAGCAGATTTTTCAAGATAGAATCATGAAATCTCTACATACAGTAGGTGAAAACATTACTCATTTTCTTATGGGGATTTTTTATCAAATATACAGTATGCAAGATGTCTACTGCATTAATTGAAATTAAGGTTGCTGAAACTTGATTTTCTTCCATTTATGTCCAATTATCACCATGTTTATCTTTTCTGTCTGGAATATACTGAGAAAGCAGCATCAAAAGGAAAAAGAAAAGATTATTTTATTTTAGGTATTATTACCCTTTTCTGCTCTGAATGACCACTACAAAACTGTAACCCAAGTTGAAAGAATCTCCATTGGACAAGTGCTACCACACCCATTATTGCCAAAGCATTCCTGTAGCCCCTGGAATAGCATCTGAAGAGCTATAGGATTATTCATCTTCATCCTACCAAGGTCCAAAAGAAAATTCTAGCCTTGTAAGGGAGGACTCCAACATAGATACCAATTCCCCATCAATCTCCTAGATTGGCTAATCTATGTATAATCCAGGGGAAATTTTGATCTTCCAAATCTGTCTTTTAACCCTGCCAATCAGCAGCTGGACTTCTCTGGCCTTAATCTCTTGGCAGTCAGATTGGTGGAAAAAGAGTTTTTAACACAATAACATGCAGAATACGGGAAAACAATCTCAATTTTGGGAGTCCAACCACTCATATTTATTGGAGATTACTACCACTGGGCTGAATCTAGGTTTAGCTATGCCAGAGTTTTCACATTCTTCTCTCCCATCAGTTATTTCTTATTTGCTTTTAAAGGTGGAATCCTAAAGTAGATGCCCTTCAATATAGATTGCCCAAAAGATAGCATTTAGAAAATGCACGTAGGTATTAGAAGGTAAGATGCCAGATCTAAACAGCATATGAGAATTATCTCTAATATGAAACAGAAATTTTCTGTTTACAAATTTACTCTTGTATGGAATTAAAGGGAAATTATATTTGTTGAGAGTTCATCACTCCAAATGTGAACTTATACCTGTGTATATTTTCTTTCCCTCTCTTTCTCTCTCTGGAAGACTGGACTTTACGCTGTAAGTTATCCATCTTCCACTCCTGTTTCCTTGGACGGAGCTGTAATTAATGACACAGCTTGTGCTAAATGAACCTATATTTATGTTTACTGGTTTTACTTTCCAATCAAACATGGCAACCAAAAAATTCATAATCTTGCTCGAGCTCCTCTCATAGCCAATATTTCCTATTTATGAGCAGGGAATTAAGCCTAAAAACAATAAGTTGCTGAAGGCCACAGACTGAGTCCAGAGCAGAAGTGATCTGTAAACCAGGGACTGTTTCAATTATAGCTTTCAAGCACACTCATGAAAGACCTTGAGGGCTAAGCACTCTTTCATTTATACCAGTTATTGACAGTTGTCCATCTTTCTTTCATATAAACAATAGTGTAATCTGGACACAGAAAGCTTTGAGAGAAAGTCTTGTTTTGAGAAATGAAGAGTGTCAGTTCTGAAGTGAGATAATGAAGCAGAAGGTCAAGGTTGACAAATCAATGCCTGGCTAATGCCTCAGAGGCGTTCCCTACAGTGTTAGTCCAGGAGAGATAAAGGAGCAAGCTCTCCAACTTGATTCTAAACAATGGAAACTATTATAAATAAAGAGGATCATAATCAGACTTAATTTGTTTTGGACAATTCAGTCACAACACAATGAATCAGTTTCTTGGTAAGCAAGCAGGAATTAAGTTAAAGGTTTAAAGGAAAAAAATATACAAAATAATGTTTTCCTCAATCATTAAACCGAGTTTTATTAAAATATTAACCTACTGGGAAATATTTTCTCTAAGCATTAGAGACAGATTTCCCTTATTATTTCCTGCTTGGTTTGCAGTCAGGAGATGCTACATATGGCATTGAAATATCAAAAATTTCCTGTTCAAGCTGTCCAACTGTGTGTCATATACTGCATTTACTTTCAAGCTGGTAATATGTGGACCACAGTATGTTGGCTTGAAGGTAGTTCCTGGACTCAGGATTCTTTCTTGCACAGAACAACAGCAGGATGCTTAGAGTAAAACCAGGATTTGATTATGCTTTTGGCCAAAATTTGCCAAAACTACCACGTAACATTGTTATAAATAAAGTGAAAGCAGAATGACTGCAGAAAGAGAAAGTAAAAGTTGTATATAAACAAATGATAGTAGATAGATTGATCTACCAACAGAATGAATGGAAAGTGGTTGAAAGAAGAAAGGATGAGGAATCTGCTTGGAATGGAGATAAAAGAATTATGCTACCAACAGCCACAGAGTGTGCAGTAGTAAAGTGAAGTATGAAGAATGAGGCTTGGTGGAATGATGAGTTGGGAATGGATAAAGGAAAAAGAAAAAGAAAAAATATGAGGGAACAATTGGTGGGAAAAAAATGAAAATGAGATAAATATATTGCATAATGTGTGTGTATGTGTTCGTGTGTGTGTTGCCACAGGGTTGCCAAAGAGAGCAAGGAACATTTAAAATCCAGAGGCAGAGAACATGCAGAGAAAATCTGATGGAAATAAAACATTGTTTTGGAAGTGGTGAAGAGGATTATCGAAGGAACACTCAGATTAAGTGGAATAATAAAAAAAGTGGGAATGATTTGATATAAAGTGAGGGAGTGCTGGAAAGAATATTTTAGAGACTTGTATGAGAATAATAGTGATATGTTAAAGAGTGAAATTGAACCAAATCTTGAAATTGATACAAATAAATATTAGTACCCAAAAAAGAACTGATGGAAAGGAAGGCATCAATACTATGACAATGTTGAAAAATGATAAGGCTCCGGGTATAAAAAATAGATATGATTTTCCAGCACCTTTCTCCTATTCTTTCCCTCTCCAAGGGAAAGTCTGACTCTGTATCATAATTCTGCCTTCCTGCTAGCTCCTGAAAGCTTGAGAAAGTAATTTGCCAAGCCAATTTTCATGAGATTGAAAATTGTGTTAACTTTCCCTTGGCAATGGCTCATAGCCATTTGTCACTTCACCAGAGGGCTTTAAGAGAGGGAAGATCTTGAATTTTCCTTGTTCAAAAGTTCTACCAGTTCAGTATTATCACTGAAAATGTCACCACCACCTGCATCTTAGATGGTGCTGGAACATGGAACAGATCTTCCTTTGAAGGCAAAAGGATGAGGTCAAACGCATGAATGACTGCATGCTTTTTGATATTCAGGTGTCTATAAATGATATCATTTATAGACAGTCAGATCTAGCCCTTTATATAAACTAATAAACTAATCAAAAGCCAAAGACGCTTATATAATAATGTTCTAATGTTAAAAATATAGTTTAGCTGGTTTATTTATCACTAATGGTTTGGGACACACTGAAGTAAAGAACTTATATTAATCTAATATGACTGTGACCAGGATATGTGAAACTCTGACAAGATCACCAGAAAGACCACATCTGGCATTCCTCTTATACAGGGGACTGACTCTATTCTTGGTGGTTCAGTGGTAGAATTTTCGCCTGCCACGTGGGAGGCCTGGGTTCGATTCCCGGCCAATGCACCAAAACTGTCAGGGGAAAATATATAAACTGTCAATATAAACTGAAAGCTGTAAGGCTATGCCCCAATGTGAGATACAAAAGAGCAGCAAGACAAACAGCATAACAGACAAACATAAAACAGCAACAACTTTGAATACCCACAACAAAGACAAAACAAACATGGCCAAAATAAATGAGCAACCCAATGTTGAGAAATCTCATAACAAAACCCAAACCACCCCATCAAGTAGAAAACGGAAACCAAAGTAATGAAAAAATAGTCGTCAAAGTAAAGTTATAAATCACTGAAATGAAAGGATAGGTAAAGAAACTTCAGGGAGCGACCCTGACTGCAACTCAACTTCAACGCTGACTTGACAAGTTCCCAGACACAGAAATACCTGGACTGTTTCGCTCTCAAGCGCAGCAATCCCATAGCCGGACTACTTCTCATTACATAATAAAATACATATCAGAAATTTCAAAGAAACCACAAAACCCCAATGGGACTTCCCAGAAAAAGAGTACCTTCTTACCTTAGACCTTTGAAGCAACGGTGTGGGTAATACAGTACCTAGAAGGAGCAGCTGAGAGCAAATGTTCAGCATGTCCCTTCCCGGCCAATGCACCAAGAGACCATTTCAAAATTAAGGAGTATCTGCTTCCCAAGATTATCCTACTCTTCACAGACGTCCAACCAAGGACAGGACAAAACAAACTATAATCCAAATAAAACCCTTCAGTGACTAAAATGAATGCTTCCTTAATTCTGTATTACATACTCAACTATTACCATAGGATTATAGAGTTTGATGTACAACGCACCTAATGGGAACAGGTACACACCACTACCGAATTCCTCCTTGCCAATCTTCCAGTAAAACCACCGGCCCTACACCTGGGCAACCAGATCCTAGGGAATCCACTTAACTTCCTCAGTTTTTGTAGCAAACCCCAACTAGTTTGTACCAGATTTCTCTATTTCCCAACTGCACTGCAACTTTGGGGGTTTATTAGTGTTAATTATTGTTTTATTGTTTTTATTATAGCTTGCATCTGTATATCATCTAGAGTACATCGGGACTGAGGCAATAGATTTCATAAATAAATTAATAATAAAGTGTTCCTTATTTCTCATAGGATGCAATTGTAACAAGCTTTACCTTATGGCAAAATCCAATTATCCCAGCATAGGCTGTTTTCTTTTTGTATCAAAACAGAGTTCTGGATTAGCTGGATAAGAAACCTGTTATTCTGACTTTACAAGCACACTTCTCCTTCTGTATTTTTTTAGCTGTTGTTATTAGGAAGAAACCCAAAGTAAGAGCATTATTGTAAACCCATTTCTGAATGTGTATCTTCAAAATTATAAGGAAAACTATAAGGAAAAAAGAAAGCTAAGCATAGACTGGGATTCTACATATAGTCTAATAGCTTTCTTAAGCTGCAACTGTATGGTCAATAGATGGGCATTCCAGCAGAATCAGGCTGCCACTGAACTTTCTACTACTTTATCCCATTGGTAGGATAGATGTGGGGGATTGAGGGTTTCTGAGAATCTGCAGGTTTATTGGGCTTTTTTGTTCTCCATTACATTAACACACATGAATAAAAATTAAGCAGGAACAAGAAAAGTTGCCTTATTTTGACTCTGGCTCTCATTTCACTTGGTTCCTTATTGTCTAAAGTGAGTGGCAGCAACATTCTTTCCTATGGAGTCCTTGGTGCTCTCTGAGCTTGGTTGTTTGATTACAGACATTTCATTACCTGACTACGTAGCATCATCAGTGCTAGTGAGTGTGGGGTTTACTCCCTGTTTATATATGGTAGCTTGCCCTAACAGTGTTGGTGGGGATGTGGTTTTCTTCTTGGTAGTTCCTTGATTAGGATATTTTTTTTTCTGCTTGATTGTTTGTCTGGTGTTAATCCCTGTTTATCTGAGTGCAAGTGCTGGAGAGGATGTGTTCTGATCTTTTGGTTTCCTTCTTAGATTTCTTATTGTCTCTTTTGAATGGTGTGTAAATGTGGTTATATCTATGTGTCTATTGATGGCTGATGTGTCTGAGTGCCAAGCTTCCAGGAATTCCCTAGCATTTTTAGATTTGGCTTGATCTGGGATGCTCACAGTTTCCCAGTTGAAACTATGGTTAAGTCTGTCCATGTGTTGTGAAATTAAGGAGTTTGTATTGTGTCTTCTTATTACTAGTTGGTGTTCATGGATGCGCTCTGCTAGCCTTCTGCCTGTCTGTTCTACATAGTGGCTGTTACAGTCATTATACTGTATGTTGGAGATGATTCCTGATTTTTTTTCTTAGGCTACTGGGTCTTTTGGTTACTTAAGGTGTTTCGGAGGGCTTTAATTGGTTTGTGTGCTACGGTGATGCCATGTGGTTATAATAGTTTGTTGGCTGTTTCTGAGATGTTTCTGATTTATGGCAGTGTTATCCTTTTCATGGCTTGTGTTTGTTGTGCTGTAGTGGGTCGAGTGGTCAGGCACTTTTTGATAAAGTTGCATGGGTATCCATTTTGTTAGAAGATGTTGTATAGGTGGTCTGTTTCCTTTTCCTGTGTTCTGGGTTGCTGCAGTGAGTTTATACTTGTCTGCATAATGTTCTTATATAGCTCCTCTTGTGGGAAGTTGGGTTGTTACTTTGGTAATGGAGCACTTGGTTAGTGTGGGTTGTTTTTCAATAGACTTGCATTCCTAATTTGCCATTGTTTCCTTTGCTGATGAGGATATCCAGGAAGGGTAGTGTGTTGTTATTTTCATTTTCCTTGTGATTTTATTCCTTTGAAGATGTTATTTTTTATTTCATGTGTCTTCTCTAGTTGTTCCATTTTTATTATGATGAAGGTGTTGTCCACATACCAGATCCATACATTTGGTTGTATGCATGGGAGTGTTACAGTTTCTAGACATTGCATTACAGTCTCTGCTATGAGTCCTGAGAGCGTTGATCCCATGGGTGTTCCTCTGATTTGTTGGTATATTTGTCCATCAAACTGAAAGTAAGTATTGAGGCAGAGGTTGATGAGGTCCATGATCCTGAGTATTTTGATCTTAGTGTGTTTGGTTAGGTTGGGTGTATTGTGTAGTACTGCTGTCAGGGATTCTTTCACTATTTCTGGGTCTATGGACATAAAGAGTGCTGTGACATGAATGAAACCATAATTTAATCTGCTTCTATTTTTAGGTCTTTGATTTTCTGGATGCACTGTAGTGGGGAGTTGATAGAATATTCACTCCCCTCTGTGAGATGTCCAAGCTTTTTTGTTCTTTCTCTATGTTGTATATCAGGGTCCCTGGTAACAATAGAACTGGACAAAGAGGTATGTCAGGCATGTGTATTTTGGGGCATCCATAGAAATGTGGGAGGATGGGTCCCCTGCTTTTCATCCACAACTGTTCTTTTGTTATTTGACCTTTCTTGGTTAGGTCATTAAGGGTTCTCTTGATCAGGTTTTCTAGTTTCTGTATTGGGTTGGTATTTACTGGTTTCTTTGTCCTCCAGTAATTCTTTGGCTTTTTGTATGTATTGTGATCTGTCTATGATGACCATGATTTGGCCTTTGTCTGTTGGGAGGATGATGATGGTTTGGTCCTTCTTTAACTTTTTGAGACCTGCTCTGTCTTCTCCTTTGAGTTGGTTCTGATTCCGTGTTTTTTTGGTCTCTGGTATGATTGTCTGCCTTATGTTTTCTTGGGTCTCTGTGGCAAGTCCTGTGGTTTTAAATGCTGCTTCTAAGGCTGCAAAGAATTCTAAGTGATTAGCATCGTCTCTGTTATAGCTGAGGCCTTTCGGGAGGATATTGTGTTCTGTGGTGGATAGTGGGCAGCTGGACAAGTTGACTACCCACTCGGGTTCAAGTACCTCTTTGCTTCTGGGGTTTAGCTTGAGCAGTTTGGTTTGGAGTTTTGTTTTCCTTTTTTCAGTTTGTCTTAGGGATGTAGTCTTAATAGCAGTTGTCAACATCTTTGTGTGTTCTGGGTTTGTTCCAGTTGCTCCTTGAGATTTTCTAGGGGTTTTTTCTATTCTTTCTACATGAATGCCTGTGACAGCATGCCCTGCCCACCAGCGTCAAATACAAACCTCCAATAAAATGCATAGTTGGATGGAAAACAGCTCAATAAAGCGGCTGAAAAGTGATATGGCTAATTATCATGGATGTTCACCTCACACTAAACAAATACCAGCAAAACCAAAGATACAATAGATAAATACATATTGCAAAGTATTTACGGTGATAGTTACTAACCCATTCAAACTTTCCTCCACATGTGTGCACGTAGGTGTACAGACATACATTGGGCTTTCTATCTGGTTCAAGGCTATGTTCACAGATAATGAGGACTTATTATCTTTCCCTTTTAGCTCAGTGCTTTAATCAGAAACCTACCTCTGAAGAGACATGGATGATGAGTAGAGGACACTGGGAGTTAATCAGTACAAGTTCCTTTATTGATGAAAATGGTGTAATGGAAATGGGAGTCAAGTGCAGGATAAAATATTCCATATTAGTGTTACAAGATGAACTGCTCAGAGTTAGGGACTTCACAAGCTGATAGGGCCATTTTAATTATAAAGGCAAAAACAGCTTAATAACATTTATTACCATGTTAAAAAGCTGTTAAGGCTGTGCTTTTGAATTGTTTGGAATGCAAGTGCAAGATGGTTGGGGCAACTGTTCAGGTGGTGAAATGATTTAATATATTAATATGGTTACTGTTTTATACTTTCATGTTATGTGATTTTGTTTAATGAGATGCAAGCCACATATAATTGTTAGATGAGATGACATGCAAATAACTGTATAAATAAAACATAAACACACACATAGGTGTATATCTTACAGTTAAATCTTCTTTAGGAAATCTGATATATGGTTTAATACTATGATGCTCTTAACCATTTATTTATTTATTTATGCACATTCCCATTCACCTTAAATTAGTAATTACATTCCAAATGAATACATGTATCTAATTAAACTTTATAGGAATCTTGTCATTAGGACGAATCAACAAACTATCTTTCCTGCTTTTAATGTTCAGATCAGACCCATGTATTACCCAGGAACTCACGTATCAGAGAAGAAGGATCAAACTTCTGACACCTAAACACATTCCAAATACCCAACCAATAGTTCATTAAGCACCCTGAACATCTCAGCTGAAGTCAGAACCTCAGCTACAGTACCAATTTGAAACAGGAAACTAAATATTATTCTTTATGTCTCTTCAAGTGATTCCAGTGATATTCCAGTTATATTCATGGTATCACTTGGCTCCTATTGCTATTTGTGGATAAAAATAACTTATTTCCCTGATAGAAGGATGGTCCAGGTAAGACCACCATCTATAAGGACAGAGAGACTGAGCACACTATTGTCAGCAATACAAGCTTTCCATTCAGTTATTTTCCGTTAACGAACACAGCTACAGTATTTCCTTCCTTGTTTTAAACTTAAGTGACTGCTAAATAACATTGCAACTGAATTTATGTTTCTATTAAAATTAGGTCTACTTTACCTAAAATTACTCTACTTTACCTCTGTCAACTTAAGGATATCTTTTCCTCTTCTGGTTGAAATGGAACAGGAGATGACAATGAGCAAGTGCAAATTCACACCAGATTGCATAATGCTGATAAGTACTATGTACTAAAAGCCAGGAAAGGTGGGGGGGGGGAGGGGGGAGAGAAGAAAATGCTGTGGCAGCTGTATTCTCCATGCAGAAATGGAAGCATGTGATCCTGAGGTCCATAGTTTTTCTAAAGTAGAACAATCTGAAGCAATGCAAGAGCTGGAGAAAGAGAACAGCAGAAGGAAAGAAGAGGCAGAACATTTTTCTGCTTTCTCTTCAGCTGATTAAATGAAACAGGTGAAATGGGAAGTAAATACCTCTTCTCTTGCTGTATTGGGGAACTTGAATGCACAATACAAGACCTCTATGTTGTAGCCAAGCAACCCATTTCATGTAATATAAGAGATTACTATAATATGATAGCTAATTGTTCTAAGTTTCCAAATATGCCCAGCCTATTATAAGTTTCATGCTATGATGATGATGATGATGATGATGATGATGATCATCATCATCATCATCATCATCATCATCATCATCAAATTATGATATACGGATTTGATGATAGATTTTAGAAAAAATAGATGTTGGTATGCTAGAGTAAGGGCTTCAGGTTTTAGTGACTGTGGTCTAGAGAACAGATTTCCTGATGTTTTGCTGGGAACTGTGGCTAGCATCTTCAGAGGCAAGGTGGTCTACTACACAGGTTGGGTAAAGACCAATCAGAAGTCAGGACACTGGCTATGAAGACAGGAGCCCAGTCTGTGTAGCAGACCACCTTGCTCCTGAACATACCAGCCACAGTTGCTGGCAAAACATCAAGAAATCTGTTCTCTAGGCCACAGTCTCTAAACCCTGAAGCCCAGCACTGCCCATCAGACACCAGCCGTGAAAGCCTACATCAGTATATTGCTCACAATAAAGGCTGAAGGCCTTTGAAGATTGGAGATTGCTATTATGACCCATAGAAAAAAGATGGTGTCTGTTTTAGTAATTGATATGGATAGATAGAAAGAGCAAATGACTGATTTTTACAGCTTAGTCTAGGATTGTCCTGGACTACATGTGGAAGAAACTAGAATGGAGAAGAGACTATTATTTCATTTGGTATTGGAATAGTGCCCTCTACTGTTTATTTATTATACTCAACTTCTGAAACACTGACTTTTCCAATGCAGCCAGACAAAACTCAGTTCAGTCAAAAGCAGCAAATGTTATTTAGTGCATTCTCACTGTCCTTTTTTATAAAACCCTATGCAATATATTTTTAAAAAGAGAGCATGTGTTTCTGTTTCTGTTTAGAAATTAAAGCAATCGTATTCGTAAGTACCTGTTCTGCTAATTTTCCACTTACACAGTGTTAAAAATAGATTTCTATCCCTTAAGTAAGATGGATGTACATCTGGACCATAACATACTAAATCCAGCCATTTCTTTTAAGGTTGGAGTTTCATTTCTGTTCAGATTATATGCAGTTTTGCTTTAGGGAGTAAAGGAAAGGGTGCTTATTTTGACAAGGGCTTCTCATCGCTGGAACAAATTAAGCCAAGTTTGTATACCCTTGACCAAAGAATGGTATATACCTTCTATGTGGCATGATCTCTTCCATCATAGCTTCAGGAGGGACACACACAGAGCAGTGAGGCATGAAGGAAATATCTGCCTTGTCATCCAGATCAACCTAATCAACCCTGACGATCAATGGGTGGCAGACGTCACAGTCAGATCACCCTCACATCTTACTTTAGAAGTGCATTAATACTGCATTATTCTATGTATGGTTCCAGCATTCATGTAATTAATTTTAATCTCATCGCTTTTAATTTAGGTGTTAGCATTACTGTTTCTTATTTCTCTGTTGAAGCCTTCTCGGGTTGGTCCTAGAGTGCAATAAAGGCTTGATTTGAACTGAATTTTATGTTTCTCCTCATTCCTCAACTTCTTAACTTATCTAAATGCTTATGACAGTTGGCAAGGATGACTTTTACGTGCAGCTGTATCCCTGAACTCTAGCTGGGGGTTTCAGGTGATTGTGACTTGGTTCATGAAATATGTACCACAAAGCATCATAACCCATGTTTGTCCTGAAAACATATAGTGCACTGCACCGTTGAAAGATAAGTCTGCTGAAAGGTAAATCTGATGCCACACATCACCAAATATCTTTTTCAGTTCCCAAAAGTAGTTAATTTTTAAAGGCAGAAAGAATTGATCGAGCATTGGAGCAATGTATGGGTATTTCTGTTCTCCATTATTATGCTTTTATGGTGCTTTTAGAAAAACTTTTCAAACACCTTTTTTTAAAAATTCAGATTCAATTTTTTTAAAACAAAAGTTTATTTTATGATTATTTAAATGAATGCATATGCAATTTAAATATAACACTTCTGTTTCAAAAGCTTTAGTATTATTGCATGCAATGTTTCATGACAATTCTTTAGCCAAAACCCCGTTCTTATACTTGTGTCTCCCACTCCCCCCCACAAAAAAAAGTATATGTAAGTCTGGGGTGGGAGGACAGCAATCTGGGAATTATTTGTATCCATGTATATAGTTATGTGGATATACAATTAGCTGAAACATGGCATCTTTAGAATTAGTTCCAAAACTTACAGGGTCTATCAGAATGGTATATATACTCCACCTTCTCTTAAGCTCTCAGGGCAGATAGATATGGTTATTACATTATGCCATGCTCCCATGTATAGGTTTGAGATAGCTTCCACCACCATCACCCCTTGGAATGGGAGGGCTTCTCTATTTTATACATTGCATACCCTGTGTGGTATTTTCAGTTACATTGACCACCAGGACTCATCAGACATAGGTAGCCAAATGTCATTCTGTGTTATGGTGTTATGTTATGGTGTTTTATTCACCGGATCCCATTGTTAAATTATGTCATGCCATATATTATGACGTATAGGTATATGGGATGTCTATCTCTATTCTGAGAGCTTAAGGTAACGTGGACTGTACATGCCATTCTGATAGATTCTATGTATCCCTTCCAATAATATGGTCACCTAAAGCACAAAGGTCCATGAGTTCAATTCCTTACCAGGTTTGAACCCCAATAACATCTGGCTCCCTACATTTGATGAATCCCACATAGGATGAAACTGGTCATGTAGTGTCTGCTTCCTGGTGGCTATTCTAAGTGAAAATTTATAAAAACATTTACCTACTTTTACTAAATTCAGATCTACTTGTAAAATCTGGAGTGTTGATACAGGCATTAAAGGACACAGATTAAAAGAGAGGACCACAATGGCCTCATTTACACATTGAGGTAAGCCAGAATTTTAGGGAATTCTGCCTTATTGAGTAGTAGTCATAGTGTAGCTTCATGCTGCTTTACTGGGCCCAGTTAGTTCCTCCTGCTCAGAGAAATACATAAACTAAACCCAGAAGCGGTCATGTTAATAGGTGTAGTCAAATGGGTCAGTCTGATGAAGACAGGCTCACACCATTGATCTTTGGGCTGTGCATTGTGACAGACCCTTGTCCCAAAGCTTATAGCACAATGGTGCCATGCTGCTTCTGCCATTTTGAGGAATGGAGCAGAAGACTGTAGATGCTTATGCACAGAAGCTTTTTCTCTCATCCAAACAGGGATGCCCTGACAAGCTAAAATTGTTGGTCATGCTTTGCCCTTAATCTCTGATCCCTAGATTTTTTAGATTAAACAAAAACAAAAACAAAGATCCCAGTGCAGTGATTACAACAAATAAATCAAATAAGGTTCTGATGAAATTGATATACTGTATACACCACCAGTGGCAGTATATGTGAAGGACCAACAAGTGAGCATTACTCATTAGTGTGCTGCACACTCACCTACTGTACTTATCTCAATATAGTAGAACATTCATGGGTAAAAAGAAAATGTTTGGGTGTTTGTTGCTTTCTAGCTCTCTCTCCTTTTGCATTTTAAGCTACACTGAGACTCATTTCTGGCCTTAAAGTGACAGGCAACTCTGCTACTGTGTCTCAGCACAAGAGGAGGAGATTGGAGGCTTCCTGCAATCTTAGCACCCTAGATTGCCATCAAGGATTTGTATCTAAAAGGCAGAGTTGAATATCTAAGAGCAGTTCATCTTTTTCACCAAATTAAGTGGGATATATTTCCATTCAACGTGCTTTAAATTCAGGCAGAAAAAGTTATTCTTAACTGTAGATAAGAATGTCTTCTCCCCTTGAATGCTGACAGCACATATGGTATTAGGATGAACCTCACTTCAGAATATGTCCTTCTCTTTTTCTTAGGGGTCAATGAATATGAGTGCCGATTCAGTTTCAGTGGACTTATATTTTTCTCACCTTTCACATCTGCGAAGTAATATTTAAAAACAAGTTTTCAGCTGACAGGCTGCATCTCAGCAGAAAAAGAGATCAGTTTGGTAATGAAGGATAGGTATAGTCTATCTATTTATCAGTTTATCATCTTTCTATCAATTAAAGCTGATCTATTTTTAATTGTAGAAGAAAGCAGCTGCTTAACAGAAATACAGTTACTATGGTTCAAATATTAGGCTACAAATTAATTGTTCTGTAGCTGATCTGTTGTTGAGTGTAATACTCAGTTTTCTTATATTGCTAGTCCTCTTTTGACATTATGTAATTATGTCAATAATTGGATCTCAATGAGAAAGTGGAAAGGTATTAGAGTGGAAACACACATAATTAAAAGGATATTCTAGCAAATTATGTTTGTATCTGACTTATTTATAGCAGAGTGGGCAGGATCCAGAACCCCCATATCCCCCAGGACCCTGAGATTGTGCTACTATAGTTTCTTTACAAAATGGCCAAATGTTATAACAATAACAAAACAATTTGTTTTGTTTTCAAAACTGAGGGTTAGAATGGAAATGGTTTTGCTTCTCAGAAGACTCCTTCTCTCATTGCTACCCTTAACCTTCTCCTATAAACCATAAAAGATATTTTGTAATTACTATAATGCAGAACTAAGTTACAGTGGCAATGGGTGCACATTGGAAGGACCAGGTTAGGGACAGATTGACATAGAGAAAAATCTATTTATGTGGTTGCTAAGAGTCAACACTGACTTGGTGGCACATAATCAATCAATAATGCAGAAAGTCCCAAAGTTGCTGCATATAGACTGGGAATCCTACCAATACGACAACTTTATCATCCCGTTATTTCATTTGCTATAATCTATCAGAATATTTGAAATGGCTTTCTGATACTTTGATTCACTTTTGTTTATTTATTATTAACTATTGACAAGCATAGTTAATGCTATGTCAATCTAGGCTTGTGGGACTTAACGTGCTCCTATTCCATGCCACTTGCCCTTTCAGCATCACTCAAAACATAAACACCTAGGAATATCTCCAGTTCTGCTTCTAAGGTCATTGGCTTCTTCCAAAAAGACAGCATATTGTAGACAAATGTCTCCCTTCCCTGCTAAGCAAGAGAATGCCTGCTTACTGTTGAACCATTCACTTAAGCATTTAGTTTTTTCTCACACCTGCTCTGTGTCCATTATATGCCACTCATTGCATTCAGCAACCAAGAGGCAACTCCATTTTCATGAAAAACATTCCATAGAAGAAGCCTACTCGCTTTAACACATTCTTTTTAAATCAATAAACATACAGTAAACGTTGAGACAGAATGGAGAAAGTAGGACACTGTCACAGGATTCCCAGCCTAGTTTTGTATGCTGTTAAGTGCAGGATGGGAACCTGGCCTGAGAAAGGTATTGAAGTAAGGTAATAAGCAGTTACACCTGCACATAAATTTCCTGGGAGGGGAAGGAAGGAGAAAAGATGACATACCCGCAGAAAGAAAGGTAAGTTAGGCTTGGTCTTTGGAATGGAAGAAGATGGCCAGCAAAACAAGAGGGATTTTGACAAATTTAGCTCCTGAAACTATGCTTTCAGTATGAGGAAGATTCACAGAAATGTTCTAGGGCAGCCTGGGAGAAGACCACTGAAGAAAGAAGATGGATGGCACAATCACCTTGGCAGGGAACACATTGGCTCCATGGAGATGAGCCTAATGGCGAAGATCAGGAGGCTATGACAAGAGAAGGCCAGCCAAGAGTTCTTGTTTAACTCCAAGAGGGGAGAAGGATTTTAGAACTAGATACGCATATACCTTAATTCAAGAAGGCACTCTGAGAGTTCAGAAAAAGCTTTATTTGTAGGAAAAGAAAGAGTTACCCTGGGCATGCTTAAGCCAATAGGCAATAAATCAAATTACTGCTTATTACCACACTATTATGGCTCTTTGCATAGTGGAAAATGAAGGTAAGAGTCTGCTGATGTCTGAATAAGAAAAATGCAGTTTTTCTCCAAATGGATCCCTTGTTCTTCCATTGTTATAATTTGCTGGAGTATAAAATGCAACTATAACCAAACTATGAATACTATTTGTAGTACAACACTACAACAACTTAAATGACACCAATTCATATTTCCTGACATACATTTTAACCTTTTCATTGATACGTAAACCTAGACCTTCAGTCTTCTGCAGGTATTCATCAACTTTGTTCCATAAGATCAGACTATCTTTATGGAGATCCTTCCCTTTCTTTTAGTTTCACAGACACAGTATATTCTTTTTCTTTCTTTCATTTCATTCATTCATTATACATGTTACTATTTACTTCTCTTAGAATATAAGTTGGACTCTTTTATATGTCCTGGTCATCATACCAGATGACTCCATTGATATTGACTTCTGCTACTTCATGGCTTTGTTCATTCAAGACATTCACATAATGCTTTTTAATGAGAAAGAGACAATATAAACTTACCAGCCTTAAGTCACAGTATGTTGTATGCAGTCTTCCCTCCTAATAATAAGGACAATACCAGTCAGTCTTGGCACATTTTGGCCAGGATGCCACAACTGCAACCAAAACTCAATTCCACACCTCCCATCTGAAGCATCTGATACAGTTCTGATCCAGCTTGATCAGAGTCCCCTAAATTAAACTTTGTTCCCTAAACTATGCTGCTGCCCTGAGGTGAAGTGAAGAATGCTGCCTTGATCCTGGTGCTGAAATGAAAGCTAATTGCCAGTCTGATTGGTCTCTGAATGTTCAATCTTATCCTTCAACTTGGACAATCTCTGACATCCTGATGCTGATGCTGATTTCAGTAACAACCTGGCTTAAGTATGTCTTCATCTCCAGATGTCCTGCAAGACTTTTCCCAATTCTCTTTATCAAAGCTTCATATGAATCCCCACTTTCATGACAACTTTCCACAAGTTCCATCTTTTCCTCTATTATCTCATGGGAGCTGATCACCAAAGGCAGGATAGGGCTTGATACTGTCTGTCTGTCTCAATCATACAGATATGGTGGGAAAAGCCAGATAGGTATAGCATGCAGAACAAACTCCTGTTCTCAAACGGCTGAGAAATTTGCACTTTGGTCTCAGTCAGTAAAGTTGCTGAAAATCCATACTGTAGAATGCAAAGGGAGAGTGGGTTGTGTGATGTAAGCCAGCTCATTTAGAGCATGAATTTTGCTTTCCTGCGGGAATAGTTAAGGTGAGCCTGTGGCAGGGTTGGCAGTCATCAGTTTCTGAACTAAAATTACAAAAGGTGTTGAGAGAATGAAAAATTGGAAAGGAGTAAGAAAAGAAACTAAGAGTTAAAATATACATCTGCATGAAGCAATCCTACAAACCCAGCAGAGCAGATGGCTCTCATCGTGGTGGGAGGAGGAGGAGGAGAAGGGGGAGGGGGAATTAAATCTATGAAGAGTTGCAGGAATCCACATTATATTTTTGCAAGTCATTTGAATTATAAGTAAAATAGCAGATGATTGAAAAATAATCCAGCAAACAAACAAATGTTGCAATATTTCACATTGTCCATTAGCTTTAGAAACATGGAACTCAGATGGGACACTTAAGAATGGAAAAACTAGCAGTTATCCTTAAACTACTGAAATCAGAATTTGCTCTCATGGTAGAAAGGAGTTACAAAAGAGGTGATTTGTCTTCAAAGGACTAAAAAAAAGAGGGGGGTGGTGAATTACTGAAGATGGATAACAATTTCAGTACCTTCATGAATACGCAGTCCATACATCAAAGTAATATAATTTACGTCATTATAAAAAGTATACTGAGTCATGTATGCAAAATGGGTGGACATCAAATCAACCAATCAATCAAATAAATAAATTTGATGAAGTAAGTGCAATATTGTCATAATTCAACCCCAGATTCATGATAGATAGATAGATAGATAGATAGATAGATAGATAGATAGATAGATAGATAGATATTTCTGTTTATCAAATTTGTCATCACCCACCTATTGAAATGACTCTGGGCAGTTTACAAGAGAGCTAAAATTCATTTATAGAGAGCATATAAATATGCTGTCTATAATTAAAATGACTAATGATAGTGGCCAATAGTCTTCACGTAAGGCTTTCAGAGATTTCAAAACATCTGCAGCATATCTCCTTGTTCTTACAATTAGGTAGGCCATTATTGTTCTTTCCATATTGTTGACTTGTTTTCTTAGGGCCTCCAAGTGAATCAGTGTCAGAGGTCAGATTTCTTAAAGAAACTCTCTATAGTATAACTCCACTGGAGCTCATCCAAACATTTTTCTTTTTCAATATATCAATTGGTTTGATGATTTTTTATTCCCCAAGAGAGAAGAACATTTTGATGAAATAATCATGAATTAGTATTGGGCTGTGACACTGGTCTCAGTTTCAAGATGGCTGAGTGATATGCCTTAAATTATATTCTGCAATACAATCATCTCTACACTGGTTGATAGCCTCCCTGGTTTTCTACATTTCTTTACATTCCATGAGAAGACATCTTGAGGAAATTCTTCCTATGGGTTATTCTCTTTGTTTACTTGTGTGTGTGATTGTGTGTGTGTGTGTGTGTGTGTGATTGTAGGTGTCTGTGCATCTATATGTATAACACCATGCATTATTTATAGAGTGATAGAGATATATAAGGGGGGGGGGGGAGAAAACACAACCCAGTAGCACCTTCATTGTAACAATAAAGCAAACTATAAACATTTCAAAGAAAGTCTATATCATGAAAAATGGGTAGCAGACTAAAACTCTCTAAGATTTGAGTAATGGAGGATAGGTTTCAGCTTGTGTTAATCTTCATCTCTTAACAATCTCTACCACTGTGGCATATCATTTCTCAAACAGCTGCTTTTTTGACTGGTAATGTGAGTAAAGCAAATCTTTCCCACTGCAATCCTATATCCATGTGTTTGTTTGTTTTTTAATCCTGTAAATGTAATGGAGTTTACTCCTAGAAAACTGGGTATAGGATTGTAGCTTTAATGAAAGTTGCAGAGCTTTGAACAGGCAGAAACATATATACAAGGCAGGCCTGATTCTTTAGAAAAGAAGCTTAATATTATGGATGTGACACAACTCACCTTATTCAGGAAAAGAGGTAAAGCAATTTGCTCTCCCCTCAAGGATCTTGCACCACTTCAAAGCCTTAATGGGCATTTCCATGCACTGTAAGACGCCGTATAGGCAGGTCTTCCAGCTACTGGAGCTGCCCTGAAAGAGCAGATGTAGCAATGTGGCCAGTTTGCCTTAGATGTGTAGGTGTCACATTGCTTCACAAAGCAGCTTCAATGGGACGCTTCATTAAAACAAAACACCCTGTTGAAGTTTTGGCTAGAAGCTAGAGAGAAAGAGGGAGCGATTTATTAATGTGCCACACAGATACCCTTTTAATAACTTTCAATGGACTTTGTTTTTTATGACAACCCACCCTAGAAGATCTATTTTTATTCTTGCCACTGTAGCAGCTCAGATGTTGTCCCAATCTGCCAATTATATGGGAAGGGTGAAAACATGCTTGTCTTAACTAGATATATGGCACGTCTAGGACCCACCTCTGGTATCCAGCATGTCTACGTGGGAGTTAAAACATTCAATTGAATTGAAAGTTTATTACAGTCAAAGGTCCCCGAAACAAGCATAGTAACAAAGAAAGAAAACAGCACACACTTTGACATTTCATGGAAACAAATCATTCAGAAAATAGTTTCTTTTTATGCCTATAACATTCAATAGTTTTGAGATATAATAAATTCAGTGCAAGAAGTCAATTGCTAGATTTTTTAAAAGGTCCTTTCGAACTTATTTTATATGTGTCTTTTCTATGTGAATTATAGGATATGGATTCAATATATGCCAGATAGATAGGGATGCCAGGATGAAGGAGAAGTGTATCATCCAATCAGAGAATTTAGGAAAAGCTAAGTCACATAGGAAGCCATTGCAGTCTATTTGCTCACCTAGCAAATCTTCTCTTAGTGATACAGCAGATACTTGCCTGCCAAGGGACACAGAGCAGCCTCCAGCCACCACAACCCATAAACATTGTTGTAATAAATCAATGATGCCATTTCCTGCTATTTTAAATCAGGAAGTGTGTGGTAAGAAGACTGGAAGACTTAAAATAGGCTTAAATTTGTTTTAAAAATAACAGAACTCCCCAAGAGTTACCTCAAAATCCATGGGAAAAATAAACAATCCCAGTCCCAACATAGGCACATCACAGCATCTCCTAGCCATCATTGCCCTCACCCAAAAATACTAATTCCTTTTGCTCCCCCTTTCCCAAGAAAATATCCTATCTCTGGCCTAGAATCTGGCCCAGGGTTCTCCAGGGAGCTTAAGAGAGATCCCATCTGAAAAGAGACAAACCATAGTTGCTAAAGTCAGTAACAGGATGTGCAAGGGGTCTACTCTTTTCAAGGCAGTTTCCTGACTTAAAAGACAGCACTGGTCTTTCCCATCTACTACTACTACAATGACAGAACTGAATGCCTTCCTTGTGCAAAACATGTATTCGTTCTCTGATCTATGGCCTTTCCCCCTAATGCCCTGGGATGACCTTTATTTATTTAGTTTCTTAGGGTTTTTTTTCCCATTCTAGAGGGATTGTGTGAATTTTATGGACCATCAAGAGCCAAGTTAATCCACTCTTGACATAAATTGTGGTTTTCTAAGCCCCATATGGATCTGAAAGATGTCTCACATCCAGAATAACTGACTTCACTACAGGCTAACCAGGGGCAAAATGATAATGTAAGCAGTTGTGACACCAAGAAATCACTCCCCCAAATATGAACCATTACTTGTAAAGTGATTTCTGTTTTGCCACTGGATATATTAGATATGCAAGCTCTCTTTTGTATTTGAGATGGATTGCACCCTTCCTTCTTCTTGTTCCTGGTAAATGGCATATGGAAATTGAATTCCTATTTGGGAAAACTCTGCCAAAGAAGTCAAAGCCTATAATCCTCCCTATTATAGCAATTTTCAAGACAGCATCCCCTGAAGGAAGATGTGGAATGAAATTGGGAGCTATTTTTCCTTTTCACAGAGACAGGGTTGACATACACTGTATTTATTAAAAATGCCAAAGCAAGCAGCATTAGTCACACACATCAACTCTCATGTCTTTCTCGAAAGCACAATGAGTGCACTTCTAAAACCTCTAGAGAAAGCAATCTCTACATTGATTTCATCTAAATGGCAACTGGTTGGGGGAAGAAAGAAGGGACCATTCCACTCAGAGGAGCTCAACCCCTTTGGATTGTTAGTTTTGAGTTAAGTCTCTCTCATTTATACAATAGGGCTGCAAACACACACACACACACACAGAGAGGGAGAGAGAACAAGAGAGAGAGAACACACAGAGAGAGATAGCAATCTTCTAAAAATCAGCTCCCTGGAAGAGCCTGAGGAGTAAAGAGACAGAATTTCTGCAATGAATGTATCAGCCTTCAAGCTTGTCACCTTTGGCTTCCTTATAAAATAAATATGGACCCTTTCGGATGTCAATAGGAAAACAGGGGATATTATCACCATGTCTTGGAACCAGACTAACAGTGCATCCTACACCAAGGGGCAGACAAATTTTAAAAACTCTCTGTGAGCAATCAGAGCTCAGTAAAGAATTATTTTTCTTCCTCCTGGGACTGGATAGAGAGAGAAGGGGGTGGGGGGTCAGAAAGTAGAGGCAAGGGAAACTGAAAGAGGGAGGGGGGCAGGAGAGAAGGAAGCACTCCTACCAACTTCCCTGTTTCTTCAAGGAGATACTCTTAGCTTATTCCAAAGCTTATGTAAAGCTTTTTCTGTCTCCATTTGTTTCCATAAGATATCTGGTAACCTGTTTAGATGGTAAAATACAGTTTTATAAAACTGAGGAGAACAAATGTCAGTAGGACAGGAAGTTGCACAGCCTTCTCAACTCTGCACTATCCTGTTTCCTATCACACTCACTCGCATGGTGATTCTTTGGGAAAAGGGCATTGTCTAGATTGTTACTAGTTTAGCATGTGGACAACTACTCTGCAAACAATATCCCAGGGAACATTTACCACAAAGAAGCATACAGTCACCTTTTCATGGACATTGATTCATTTGCACAGGCCCCCCTTACACAACAGACATAAAAGTATCACTTGGATGGCTGCAACAGAACTGGACCTTCTCTCCATACTTTACTTAATAGTTTCAGGATTCATTTGCAATATTTCTGAGCAAGGGAACATTATTGTAACATTTGTTTCCCAGTAGCAGAGCAAAGGAAGAGAACAGCCATAATTGTTGAAGTATGCCTGCTTTCCTGAAGAACAAATGTTTATGATAACTCTTCTTGGATATTCCAAGATTTGGCTGTCTTCTTGGGAAAAATATAATTTACCTTATAACTTATAACATTACCTTTCTCAAATGTAAAACATTTTTAAGCAGTGGCATCCAAAGCAAATCACAATGGCATCAAAATGATAACATGTCTGTGGTGATTTCATCATACAAATGCTGACCTTATATCCTTGTATCCTGAGGTCTGATATAAGTATGTAAGTTGTGGTGTTAATGTAATGATGCCATTATACATATTTTGTCACGTCCTTTTCCTGTTCCCATAGGTATCCAGGGTAAATTTAAAAAGTGTCTTACTATTGTAATGCAAGCTTTTGTATCTGCTTCATGTTAACTGACATATTGTAATGGAATGTGAGAATGACCTTGGAAGATGGGGGAAGAGATACTGCCTAGGGAATGATCAGATAAAAGGGGGAGAAGCCCACAACTGAGTAACAGGCAGAGAAAGAAACTTAGAAAGGACCCACCCTAACTGATCAGGCGGTAAACAGGGACAGTGGGAGATTTGTACTTTAAGACTTGCAAGATTCTGTTAATGTAGCCTAACAATAAAGTAGATAAAGTAACTCATCTAGTTGTGTTTCCTGCCTGGTATACTGGGAGGGCTGACATATATGTGAAAGGAGTAGGCATTATGTCACATGACTGCAATGTTCACTTTGTCATTTTATTGGAAGTGTCGGATTCAGTGGACATCTCTGTAACAGACCACTTACCCAGACCACTAATAACATTGTCATTTCACACTGTTACCAGCAAGTGCCTTAGTGTTGGATGACTCCAAATTCCATGTGATTTGATGAAATAAAGCTCTTCCAATGTGTACACATGTGTAGAAGTATATAGAGCAATCTTATGTAACTTAGGGTCCTCAGTGAAATTTGGACTACCACTTCCACTATTCCTGATCACTGACCATATTGGATGAGCATGATAGGAACTATGACATTATGTTACCTAGGAACCCCAAAACGGGAAAGGCTGCTGTAGAATCTGTTTTCTTTCTGATGGTGGTAGTTCATTTTATCTTTATTTTAATGCCACTGCATGCTCTTTCTTGTTTCTACTCACTTGGGAATGACAGAAGTCAACATAATCACTCCAATAACTAGCTTCAGTCTCTAACTTTTGTATCAAAAGCCCTGAAGAAAAGAAAAGAAAAAAAGTTATGAGTGGTCTTAAACTTCCTGTCTCTCTAGAATTACCCATTTTTCTCTTCTGATGAAACACACTGGATAAATGAGAAGATACAACCATATTCTTTAGTGGTTACCTTCATTAAATACGTTATAACACAAACCTACTAAAAAAGGTCAGTGCCATATGATATTTGGTAGTATTAAAAAAGCAATCTTATTAAACTCTTCCTTCTGAACCCACACAGAAACGAAAAGTGTATGCCAACCTTTTGAGAAACAACATGTCACCAAAATGAATTATTCATGCACAGCTCTGCAAGATGGGCAAATTCTCTGCCAAGACTAGCACAACAAGGGGTATTATAAAAGTGAACTTGCTGTGTGAGAGAAGCTGATGGAGACAGTTTCAAGGAGATGATCTCAGTTGAGAAACTTAGCCCTTTAAAGCATCTTCTTCATTGTAAATCTCTCTCTCTCTCTCTCTCTCTCTCTCTCTCTCTCTCTCTCTCATTCCCTTCCTTGACAACTTCTAGCCTTATTTTTATTTATTTCTTAAACAATATGCTCCTTTAAATCAGGCCATTTTGTTACATTTTGTTACATATGAACATATATTTCAAGGCATCATTAGCAAAATAGGCATGAACAACACCGTTCTGTTGGCCTTGCTTAATTCAATTTCTCTCTCTTTTCCTGTCTCACATACAAACAGTGTTATACACCATTTTCCCTAGAGGTAGTACGTAGTACACATGACCCCCTGAAGAAAGCAGCGCTGAAAATATGAGCTGCCAAACACATTGTCAAACATGTGAGAGTCAGTCTATGTATAACAGACAACATGTTGGATTTATTTAAAAATAGGATTGGACAGGCTTGTCAAATTCAATTTTGCTATATTTCTCATTTTATTTATTCACTTGTTGAATTTATATGGGAGCTGGTCTCAAGTACATGACTCTGGGTGGCGAACAATAATTAAAAACAGCATAAAAACAGTATAACAAAATAAAACAAAACAATATTCCAACCTTATGTTTGTGCCATCAAATATCCTCATCAGTTTGTCTAAAAAAAAAAAAATAGCACGAACATGCTCATATAAATACATACATATTCCAAGGGATACCCAGAGGCACGTTTATAAATTGATCTTGAGGCAAAAGTCAGGGGCTCACACTTTGAAGATCAGTCTTCCAAATAAAATACCTCAAGGATATAGACGAGGATTATGGCAAAAGTAAAAGGAACAGACCAAAGAAGTCAGGTGGGAGGCTTGCAAAAAATATCCTCCTGTACCAGCTGGTGGGGAGGAGCAGCTAATGATAAAGAGAAATAAAGACAAGTCTTTGGTTGCTGGGCTTCTCCCACAAATATCTAAAGGGAGATATTTGAGATGGTTCTGAAAGCACCTATTCCTGCTACTGTATTTTTCTGCTGCTTCATATACCTGACCTTGCCCCAGAGAATCATAGTTATGCATGCTGGAAAATGATACTCAGTTGCTGCTATATTTCACCAAGGAAAGAATGCCTTGTTCCTAATCTCTGGGTCTTAGGAAATCCCCTTTCATCTGTTGTTTTTGTTCTGTACTTAGCTTCTGAATTATCTCATGATAAACCCAAATACAGGATGAGTACCTTGCAGGATCCTTACAATGGCAATGTGGGGTTACCTTATCATTTTTTTCTTCTCCCTTCCCATATGCATTAAAAAGACCTTCTTGCCACTTACTTTTGAATGGAAATAAATCAACAATTCATCCTTACAAGACTCCTGTATGTCAGTCTTATTTCAGGTGGGAAAAAGAGATGCAGAGGATTCCCTACTGAAAAGTTTGTAAGGATACTTCTCTCATGGGTAATATTGGTATAGGAAGTATGCTTTGCTTTCTGTTTTGAAGAATCCTCCATTGGAATAGGTCAACAAGTAGCCTTCTCCTTCCTGCATCTCAGGGATACAAAATTCACTTACTTCATCTATATTTCTAGTAGTGGAAGACACAGCTGCCCATTGTCAGACATAATACCTCTGTAAGATAGATTGGAATTCAGCAGAAATAACATTCTGACAAACTGTTCTAGGATGACTGTAAACTCCTTTGCCTTGCAGATTTTCAATAAAATGAAAGAAAGGCCTTTCCCAAGGACTTTTTAAAAGCAAGCCATCTTGGGCTAGGGCATATTTGGACTCAATGACTCTGCAATGTTCACACTATCAGAATAAAGGTTGTCAGGCATGTTCAGAATGCTCGAAAGTGGGGCCTCTGGGGAAGAAATGGCAGACTAAAGATAGTTTCATGAAAAACAGAGCTGAAGACCGTGGCAGATTGAAAAGCAAGTGAGTATACCGGCTCTTCAATAATTCCTCTCTGGACAAGAAGAGGACTTGAGTTTGCCCACAAGTGCTCCAGACAGCTGCTGCTCATGAGGAGACTGCAAGATGAAGATGAGGGAATAGCCATCTTGCTCAAACCGTAGTTGGTGCCTTTAAAAGGACACTAAATTTGCATACTTTCTTTTCTAATAACTTTCAGAAATTGCTTGTTAACAGCTTCCTAGCTATTGGGAACTTTTGGATCAACATGTTTACAGCACTGGGTGAGTTTCCTTCAATCCTTAACGAAAGAGGTCTTAACTACAAGTTTAAAACTTAAACATTTATTTATTTATTTATTTATTTATTTATTTATTTATTTATTTATTTATGGGATAAATAAATAAACAGCAAAACTACTAAAATTTTGATTTTAGAAAGTTACAAATGGACTAAGGGTCCAGATAAATTTGAAATAAGATTTTGGAATTAATTATAAAGAATCTTTCCCATGGGAAAATGCTTTTGTTTTGAATTCTTAAAAAAAAATTAATAAGATAAGACTTTAAAAATTGGACACTAGAGGGAACTAGAAGGAACTAAATTTTATAATTAAAGGAGAACACTCAGCCTCAACTTACACTTACAGAATGGAGCAAAATATTTTAACTTTGGAGATATTGAAGGTTATTTCTGACCCATTGAAGGATATTTCTGACCTAGAAGTTATTACTATTTAAAAAAAATGGAATGCTCAAAAGTCTTCCTTTCAGAGATGAACTGGAAGAGCAACATATAAAGAAGTTCATGCTTGGGTAGGATTTGCATGCCAAATCATGTTCTGCCACTATTACTGTTAGAAGAAATACAATGAAAATTGACTATTTTATGGATTAAAAGCCTTTGAATTTGATCCATATTTGTGGGGATTTGAGGCTTTGAAACAGTGTGCCATAAATGAATGAAGCTGATGTCTCTGATAGTCCACCCCACTGAGCATGGAGACTAAGCCTAAAGAAATCCCTTTTTTCTTTATAGTAAGGAACCAACTGCATATCTGATTAGTATTTATTTATTCTCATCTTGTCATACACTGCAGTTCTCCAAGTTACCAGTTTCCTGATGCTGAGGTTGGAAGGAAGAGTTCTGTACGCTGGATGTATAAAAATGAAAAAGCCATAAGGAGGGGAATGGTCATTAATATTGCTACCTTGAGATTTGATCAGGGTGGTTAAGGATTCTTTTCAATTAATTGGGGATTCAACTACTAAGAGTGTAAATTCCACCCCAAACTGTCATTCCTCTACACTATTTCATTTCTGAAATGTGTGGGTACTTTTGTATGTGCCCATGTCCATGTATGGTGATTGCTTTGAGCACACTTACACTTTTGAAACATTGCACAAGCAGCAGGAAAGCCACATAAATATATTGCTGAAATATACTAGGTTTTCCAAGCAGCTCATTTAAATGATAATCCAGAGGGAATAATCCCACTGGCTCTGTTATGTGGACTACATTATATTTTGTTGCCTCCTGCTGTGTTAGAACTGTCATGACCCTGAAGTCATGAATAGCTCTGAGCAGATCTGGGGTAGGTGGCCATTTCTAAGAAATTTTAAAAGAGATTCAGAGAAAAATGTGTAAAACAAGAAATCCCAGAACACTGGCCTCTTTTCTGTGATTTTGAAAGAGAATATAGCAAAATTATTTAGCTCTATAGCATTGATGCTGAAAGAGAGAGAGAGAAGCCTCCACCATATTATCATTACTTTTTTAACAATATAATTTTATTGGAAGTTTTAAAAATCAATAGAAATTAAAATAGAGTAAGAAGGAAAAAATAAAAAAGAAGAAATACAAGAGAAAGCTAAAGTGCAAAAAGAAAAAAAAATGGTAGAAAAGAAATAGAAAATAAAGAAAAAAGATATTAAGAAGTTGTTTCCAATCCATAAGGGGTTCCAGTCAACGATAAACATAGATATTGTCTTTTCTCCAATCAAACAGTTCAATTTGACCATTTCAGGAAGTGCCATCATCTTCACCAACCATTCCTCCATTGTAGGTATTGCCAAATCTTTCCATCTTTGTGTGCATAGTAACCTTGCTGTGGTTATCATATATAAAAACAAAGCTCCATGACTTTTTTCCAGCTGTTTGTCCATCAGTCCCAAGAGGAAAAATTCTGGTTTCAGTTGTATATTAATCTTTAAAATCCTCTGAATCAGTGTATGCATTTGAACTCCAAATCTTCTAGCTTTTTTGCACGATAAAATGACCCGTCTTATTGTTACCATGGCTTTTACATCCTGAAATCCTTTTCTAGAATGAGGATATCTCACCCTACCAAACCCATGAAAAATGAACGATTAGTTTTGGAAAACAGAACTATTATTTCCATTATGTTCTAACTCTGGAAACTTAATTGATGCTAGAAAGAAGAGTCTTCCTAACCAAAATGTTTCATAAGCCATTAAGGGCAGAGGTACACAACCTGTGGATCCTAAAGACTTGCAAGTCGTTATCAAATGATGAAACACATGACTTTACAGAAGCCACACTAACCATTTTTATTTTTAGTTTTATTTAAGTAGAAATGAAATGAACTTTATTTTTTTGTCCTAGTTTCTACGACTACTTTGTGGACGGTAGCTTTTTGTGCTTGGTATTTCTTTGAACTAAAGATGGTTGAAGCCTTAATGTTAGCATTTGGAATGAAGGAAATAGTTCTTTAATAGCCATTTTGCCATTTCTCTCTAAAACACTGCAGCACCAAATGCTGTTAAGGAACTAGCTGGAAGAAGAAAGCAATGGGCTATTGTGAAGAACAATTGGTAGTGTAGAAAATGACCGCTACTTACCATCTGCTAAGATTCAGTCAAGGATATTTTGTAGCAAGGCAATAGTTACCATGAATGGCTGTTTATATACAATTTGGTACATTAAACTTTTTGTAGAGGCTTTTCTGATTGCTTTCTAATGTCCCTGCATTTATCAAAGCATATGTGTCCAAGTGTTTTTATGCTGCTTCCTAATTTCCAGAATAAAACATGATTGAATTTCCCTTTCTATTTCAACAAGGCCTTTTGTGCTTGACATTTGTTTTCCATATGAACAACAAATCATCTCCTACTGCAGCTGCTCTGGAAGGTTATCTTTGTTGCACAGGCAGTTCTGCCAGCTTCTTAAGCTGTTGCTTGCTGGAGAGGCACCCTAAAGCCTCACTATTATTTGATCTTCTTCGCTGTCATTTTTGGACCTCTTCTGCCAAAGAACACTTTGAAGATGTAGATGTGAGAAAAAGTAACAAAACAAAACAACATAGGACAGTCTGTAAAAATTACAAGTGCAGTCCAGATCCAATAAAAAAATAGGATGATTTTCATGGCTTTGCAAAATGTAAGAAAGGTGGGGGTTCCCTATATTTTAGGGGCCAACTATTCCATCATACTGCCGGAAGATGGTGGTACGATGGAATAAGAAGATACGCCTCCAGATCCCATCCCCTTAACCTTGCATATTTGCTTTGAACTTTGTTTTTTGTCTTTGTCTCATTGAATTAGTGCATTTCCCCATAGACTACTAATTGATGAAAGACTCTGTATTAGCCTGCAGAGTGTTGATGGGAGTGATTTAATAATAAGAGTGTATTGGGTTGCCCTGCCTGTTGTAATTCTCAGGTATTATTTAACAAATTGTATTTGTTGGTTATTAAATACAAAAAACTTTCATTTGTTGACTTCCTGAATATATAACCTGTTTAATAATCTATAGAATTGGTCCTAATCGAATTGGCATGCTAAAAGGGCATCCTACCCTTCAAATGTTCTTAAGTCTCTAAAGATCTTGCTGTGTTCCCAGCTCTGAGGTTATGGTGTTTCTGGAGCCCTTGTTAATTTTTTAGCTGTTACTCATGTGATTCTGGGCATTCATGTTTTGCTTTTTTATCTTATGTATTCTTTTAAAATTGTAAATCATGCATAGTCTTTTGGGATTTGGGTGGCCTTGAAACCTAGGAAACAAATAATAAACCATATTTTAACTAACTAAAGTTCCCCAGATTGGATGTCACAGGAGCTTCAGTTAATTTAAAAGAGGTGGTGGATGTTTCTCTTCTTGTCATGGTTGTGTTGGGAAAAGAAAAGTAAAAGAGAGCTTTTTGAAGCACATGATATGGCTATACAAGTTACTCAAGATCAGCATTCAAACTGTCAAATCCATAGCAGATATTTGTGTAGGACTGAGATGATTCAGAGGCATCCAACACAACTAATCAATGTCATGATTCAATTTGAAAATTCAATTTGAAGGGGTGATTTGATTGAATACCCTTCAAATCAAAGCTCAGAGTAGTGATAGGAGGGGAGCACACCAAGGATAAAAGTGTTAATTTCTCCCTTGTGAAATTTAGCAGTATATAGAGATCACCCACAATGCAATAAGGATCTCTGCTTTCACATAGCCTAGCAAATTGGTGAAGCTCAAAAAAATGTGTTGGACTTTTTATACATACAAATATATATAAAAAAAAGTACAAGCATATATATCCTGTTCTATAAAATATAGTATGCTGCTTTAATTTTGCACCTACCCTGATCTGCTGTTTATAAAACCATACTCCCAAGTCACATTTTTAAACACATGTTTTCCTTTGTTGGGCATTCCCTAGTGTAAAGCATGACATATCAATAGGAATGCAAGCATTTGTTTTCCTGTGCTATGTATTTAGCAGGAGCAAAATGGACTTTCATTTAGCATCTCCTTGTAACATTTATTGTTTTCCTAACAAAACAATCATGTCCTGACAAACTTAGGCAAAAAAAAAAAAAAAATCTCACTTAAAATCACTGAAAGGATTTTAATAACTAAGAAAATCATTCATCCTTGCCAGAATCTAAAAGCAAAATAATTGGGGGGAGGGGAGAGAGGAGGCGGATAATAGCACATTATTGTTTTCTTTCTTTCCTTCTTTCTAAACTACATGTCTATCTGGATTGTGTGGATCTGATGGAGTGGTTTGCTTTGTCAAGACTTTGATCAGAGTGCCTCTTGAAAATAAAGCTGAGAAGCAGCCATGCCACTTTGCTATACTTTACAAAAATCATTGTTAGGCAAAGTAGAATGCCAATAGAAGTGGATTGCCTCCCATCCACTAATGCTTCAGTGAAGCAGAACGATGTGCTTCTAAGAGAACCTCCTTGAGCCAGATTGTAGGCAATTGGTGCACTCCTCACATCTATGCCATCAGGAATATTTCTAGTCAGATTCTTTGTTATGATAAAGACTTTCCTATTCCTAATGTATTTAAAGTTGCCTTTGCTAAAAAGTGTATAATATTTTTAAAGCTGCTGCTACAACACAACCCATACTAAGAAATTAATGTATAACACAAGTTTAATGTACCCTTCTGCTGATCTTTGGACTCACTAACAATAGTGAGATAGCTGGCCAGAGGTTCCTCCTCTTAATAAACAGCAGAAAACTGTAGCATCTCTGACAAATATAAGAAAAAGAAATATGGGAACTATATGCTTGAAAATTAATTTAATATGCTATAACAGAAAAAACCTTTCTGCCTTGAGAGAAAGCTTGCTAGTTTGAACAGTGCAATATATAGCATTCTTCCTTGGGTGCAAGAGATCAAACATTTGAGAGGTTTGTTAAGGCACTCCTGGTACTGACCAGGCAGCTTGTCAACCAGAAATAGGAGATTATTTTATATGTGCAGTTCATCTTTCAGAACCTGAATTAGATATCAGTAAATACTAATCTTACAAATCATTAGAAAAGTATGCCCATGGAAATGTTTCTGGTTTAGTTTAACAGTTCAAATTGATTCATTTTCTCATTTCTTATATGATTAATTAACCAATTAAAATGAACATGCCAGTATTATTGGGCAGGAGGTATTTGAGGCTATTTAATGATGAGAATGGTTTCTCTGAAGTCATATCACAGACAAATCATTCATGGTTTGAAGAGTCATTCCAAATACAACTGAATGAAGCAATTATATTGTTATCAACTGAGTTATTATTACTCCACTTATGGCTCATCCTGACATACTGCTTGTTATGCCTTAAAGACATTGTTGATTTTGAGGGACATCTCATAAAGTCACCTTCATCTCATCCCCAGTCTGCTCCTGAGGCAGCCTGAAATCAGCTTTAGGCGTCCTAGTATGAAAGCGATGTTTTGCCAGACCCAAGACGTCTCATGCAGACATTTCAAGGTATCATTGGGAGGATGCTGTAAATGTCATTAGCAGGGTTAGCATTCTGTTTCACTCCAACTGTTCCATCAGATCTGCTGTGGGAATGTCTCTTGCTTGTCCAGTTGCTGGCAACTGCTATGCTATTATCTTTTTATCTAGGCTGCAGTGAGAGAATCCAAACAACTGGCTAAATTCTCTTTTTTGGGGGGTGGATACAGCAATCTAAGAGTATATTAATTTTAATAAATCTTGATAAATCAATATATCTCAAATCAAAAACAAAACTTAAATATTTAAATAGATTTAAATAGAAATTACATCCAGGTCTGCATGGGGGTAGGAGCAGCATGAATATGGGTTAGGCTGTATCTTCATGTTTTTCTTCAAAGACACTTTCCATCTGAAATCTGTATATGGCAGCAGTACAATGTTAGATATGAGCCCTCTTAAATCTTGAAAATTTCAAATATCCTTTGACATGGGAATATTGATATCCCAGCCTTCCCAGGCTTTCCAGATCAAGAGATTGATATTCTGATAGTTTAAAATTTAAAAGTTCAAGGAGGTAATGTGTCCCCTCCTCAAGAGGCTGGCTTTGGACCTAATAATTACCATCTTGTCTTCCTTTGTAAGGAAGGTTGTTGAGAAGATGGTCAGCCTGCAGTTGTAGAGAACCCTGGAAGAAGCAAATAATCTAGAGCCATTTCAGTCAGGATTCAATACTGAGATAACTTTTGTTGCACTTATTGATGATCAGTTCTGCAATCAGGGTGGAGGTGGCAAATCCATCCATGTGCTCCTTGATTTAACAGAGCCTTCAATACTGTCAACCACAGTATCTTTCTGAACATGGTCTGGAGGTTGGGAATTAAACTGGTGGTTCTCTTCCTCCATTTCCAGTTGGTGTTGGAAGGGGTGTGTGTGATGGATTGGACCCTAGGCCCCTCTAATGTGGTGTGCCACAGGTTTTAACACTCTCTCCTCTCCTGTTGAATATCTACCTGAAGCAGCTGGGTGAGGTCACCCATCCATTTAGTGTTTGGTGTCATCCAAATTCTGATGATACCCAATTATACCTTTTGACCCTAGAGCAGCCAAGTGAGGCTGTTGAGCTCCTGTCCCAGTGCCTGCAGGCTGTGCAGGCCTAGATGGGGAGGAACCAACTCTGAAGTTCTTGGAGTTCCCCAATCCTCTCCCACCAAACATGAAGAGCAGTTGCTGATTGGTTTTCCCACCAACAGGTGACACTAAATGGGAGCAGAAAGAATGATAGGGCATCCAACAATTGCTATAAAGAATTATTCCTCATTAGTTAGTATGAGGATAAACCACTGTTAAGCCTCATTTCTGAAGCACAGTAAGGATAGGCTAAAGGAGCAAAGCAATTAATCTCAAGATAATTTCCTGCTGACCCAAGAATGGAAGGAAAGCTCCTTAATCTGGCCATAGGACAATCCCATGGGTTTTACATTTTAGATCTGAGATGAGTAAGTTAATCAGTTATAGTAGGAGAGTCCCAATACTCTCCTTCTTTATATTATTATATGTTTTGATAAATCCACATAAAAGCATTTTTTTTGTTATTGATTTTTTTTTTTTGACTAGAGTGATATGCAGTTTAGATGCTAATAGAAGCATAACATAAGAGGGAGCTTTAACAGGCTACCTATGCAGGAAAAAAAATAAATAATAAAGAACTTCACAAGTGAAGTGGTATTATATGGAGATATAATGAATTGCACGTATAAAAATAGCATATTTAGACATCTAGGGATATTCACATCTTTCAGAAAATAGTGTGCTGATTGTTTCTTTATCCTAGTCTGCCCTATGCTCTTTGCAATTTTCTTTTGAGTAAGGTCAGTTTAAAGGTCAGGCAGTACTCTAATCAATCCACAAAAACCATTCTGAATTACCATTTTATGACTACAACATTTGTAGGCTGGCCTTTCAACCTGATCTCAGCCGGGAATATTTTTCTTTCACTCTCCCTCCCTCACTCCCCCCCACCTCCCCTCCCTTTTTAAACAATAGAAGTACTGGTGAAATTCTTCTAAGCCAAGCCAAGAAATTAATTTGGGAAGGAGGGGCATTCAAGCCCAATTCAGAACCAAAAGGATCTCTTCAAACTTATGTATTGGTACAGCTCTCTTCTACATTGCTCTAAGGGATCTTGCCACCTAATATCTTACAGAAAATGTCTTCTATGTTTTCTCTCGACCAGATCTCATTTATTCCGATGAAAGAAATGTTACCTTTGGAATTTATTACAAGGGATAAATTCATTTTGGTTATATTCCCTTGGTGAAGTGTTGCATTCTTACCCTTATTCTGTTACAAGGTATCCATCCTCCTTTACGGAGGCTGCAGCAGCCATGGTTGCAGTTCAGCCCCAGGAGAAGTTATGTGAGAGCTCCTCCCACTGGACCTTTTCAGAGTCCTGGAACTAGCACCGTCCACAACCTGTTATGATAAGGGAATTCAATAAAGCTCTCCAAACTCCCTGTGACTAAAGTAGAAGAAGAAGATCTTACTTTGCAGAGCTAGAAAACTTTTGAGAAACTACAAAAGGCCTATTTCAGCATTGATATCCATCTTGAATTCTGCTCCATCCATGATGGGACTGGAGAAGGAAAAAAAAAAAAAGAATAGAATGCTTTTTTCCCATTTCACCTTCCTCTCTGTTTCTTATTGGGCTTATTAATAATGGATTTGACTGTAGAAGACCATAGAAGAAGCAGTTATCACAAAAGCTGTTTAGAAAGTATGGAAGTATGGAGGGGGGTAGGATTCTTTCTCCTATTTTTGTACTGTCTGCCTTGTGCCTTCAACAATGCTCCTGGCTACTCTGGGGGATGACCAGAATAAATCTGAAAGTGAAATTAGCACAACCATTTCTTGCTTTCTGAGAGATTAGCTACTCTTACAGGGAGAAAGCTAATCATTGTAAATGTCACTGTTCTGATTGTTGATTACCATGTTTATCATAAGAATAGATAAAGTAGAGATTCAGGGATGGTGTCTGGGAAATCTTTCAGCTTATTAAAGTCCCTGTGTGTTGGACTTCTACAGTAATGCAAAATGCAAGCAGGCTAGTACTATTCCACAATGGTGGAGGTTGATTAATTGGAAAGCTCTTACAAAGGCAAAAAATTCTCAGGCCAGCAATTTTACATTCTTGTTATTTAGACTTACTTGTATGTACAGAGCTCAACTGAATGAACTTCTTCCAGGGAAGTATTAAATGTGTTGCAGAAAGATAATGCCTATGGAATGCTCCCATTGGCTATCAGCCAAGGAGTCAAACATTAATAATCTTTTGGGTGTACAGCAGTTCCCTGTGACCAGAATATTAATTTCCCCCTATACAGTGTAAAACCTAATAAACTCTACTACTTCAGATAAGAATACACACCTAACATATTTGTATGTTATCTATCATTGGAACATTTTGTCGATATACAATGATGCTGAACAAGTCTGCTTCAAAAAGACCCTATTATTTATACTGAAAATTAATCTATAACATTCTACCCATTTAGATCAATTTGTCCTATAAAATGGCCAGCTAGTAAAATGTGTATTACCTGCTTCTGTTCTCAGACTTTGGGAATCTTTTGAACTTTGAAGTTCAAAATACACGAGTTAAAAAAGAGAGATGGTACAGAAAAGTACATGTAGAAAATGTAGAAATAGATGCAACAAGAATGTACAATGCAAATAACAGAGTACAAATTTTTGGTGTGTGTTTTTCTGTTATGTTAGACATGAAATTCCTAAGAAATCACTGAATCCAAGCCTGTATGTTTCAATTTCATTATTTCTAGTGGAATTCTAGCACATATTATGCATTTTCTGAAGTCAAAAATATTGCAGAAACATGTAACTAATACAAGAAAATAATTCAGTAAAAAATACAGTGTCCACTTAAGCAGCTAGCATATCCAGAATTGATCTGAACTGGACAGTGCATAATTGGGAAAATTCATTTTTTCCCCCTAATTTTGGTTATTAGCATTTTTGACACTATGTACTGCTTAACCACTATCCGCTACTGCATGGTTTGTGATTCAGGATTGGTTTGACTCTGTCCCATAATCTAAGTCATGAGAATACTTGTGACATTACACTCAACAGTGAGAAAAAAGAACAAAATCTTAAATATAATTCCTGGAAAATTCTCATTTTCTTTCCTTGTACATCAAAAATGGCAGGTTGTTTTTCTCCTTCTTCATGGTCTCTTATCTTGTAGCATAACCTTGTTGTTAACCTCATTTCCAAGGAGTTAATCATGTGGGTTCTCATTATATAGTTCCCCTGTCATATTCACATATGAATAGGTATCATTGACTATGTGATCCATTTTTTCTTTCTCCCTTCAGTGTACTTGTTTGTGATATATATTCCACCTTTATCTAGGGGACCCAATACTGGTGCTGTAATTTCTGTGTGGGGATAGACAGATGAAACTGTTCAATGTTAGCACATTTAGAATTGCTGAAGAGCAAATGATTGACACGTCACACATCCAGCTTCTGTATGAAGGTTTTGAAATGTCATTGCCTATCAAATCCATTTTCTTGCTGGTAGTAGCATACACACGAGCCATTTGATTCCCAAAACACATCAGTCTGTCACTGCTACTTGTACTTAAAACTGAAGAAAAGAATTGGGATGTCTCCAAGAAATGCTATTGTGACATAGTAGAAAAATTGTGGTCTGCCAAATAATGTTTAGTAGTCAGATAGAACTGTAGCTGAAAAATGGATGTTTGAAGTTTGAGAAATGCAGAAATACACTGGAGTAAATAGAAGGTGGTGAAAATGTTTGCTTTTTAACTAGTGTACTGGATGTGATGTATGTAAGACACATTTACTATTCTACAAATAAATATCAAAGCAACACTTGAATCATCTTAATGTTGGTTAGTTCAAGGCCCATGAATTTTATTTATTCATCCTCTCATTGTGGCTACTGTGTGCTTGTAGTAGCCAGCACAAGGCCTTAGATATTTTCAGAGGTAGAGGGAAGCCATATTATAAGGTAGAACTTCATTTCTTTTCTCAGAGAGAAAAGTCATTCAAATGATGCCCAGGATCTAAGACAAGAAAATGGTTAAGGTAATTGAGAGAAACCAACAGTTTAAGAAATCAAAGCAATCTAAATAATGCTAAATTGCTCCAGTTAGGAGTAGGTTGAAGCCTCTCATTCTAGTATAACTGATGAGTTCTTGACACCAGAATATAATAGGATATAATGTATAATGCATCTCATTCATCCAAAAGTTAATAAGTATTAAGTAAATACTCCTTTGTGTTCATGTTATTATTTATTTAATCTACTCAGCCCTGCCCAACCTGGCATCCTTCAGATTGATTGGACTACAAATCTCATCATTTCCTGGCATGGTTCCAATAACTGGTGGTGATGGGATTTGAAAGACAACATACTTTGAAGAATTAAGGCTGGGAAAGTTTACCCATTGAATGGAAATAAACACAAACAAACACTAATTACAAACCTTCTGCCTTCCTCCACTATGGCTTTATGGCTTTTTGTGCGGGGGGGAGGGAGGGGTCAGATGACCAGAAAAAAATTAGTATAATTATTTCTCAAGAAATTCTGAAGAAAGATTAGGACAACAAACAATAGTTTTTCTTATCTTAATATACTTATGACACTTTAATTCTAGAATGATGAATTTTCCATCATTTCTTTAGCAGTATCTTGTACACTACTTGTTTAGCTTCAATCACTTCTACATTTACTGATAAATATCATGCAAAAACACTTATTATTGATTCGGTATTTCTATAGAATAACATGATGAATCACTGCTTATTTACTTCACCTACATAAATTCTGCTAAAAAGAAAAAAAGATAAGGTGTCTGATTTGATTTGGTTGAAGGCAGTCTATAACATATCTTATGCATGTTATTAATTATTGGTTATTTTGTTTCATCAGATATAATGGACTTGGATACTATTTTTATAAAACATATGACCACATAAAGTAAAGGTAATTTAATAACCACTCATGATGATCCAAACCTTCTGGTGTGACCTTCCTAGCCTCCTAGAAAGAAATGGGAACTGCTATTGCCAAGTTGTATACTTTATAAAGTGGTGGTTGGTAGTGGTAAGTTGTATAGGTCTGCTCTTATATATCTTTGCTTTTTCACTAATTAATTTCGCTTGTATGAAAACAAAACCAAAACCAAAACATGATTGTTATTTTTCCATGAGAGCAGAGGAAAAGAAAATATACAAACTAAGGGCTCATCTGTCCATCCTGTTATCTGTGCTTCCATGGTCAATTGTGCTGTGGCTACAAAAGACTGGATACCTCTCTTGCATACCTATTTTTTCCTTGGATGGGCGGAATTCAGGGACAGGAATATCAACCTCATGTAAGTCTAAATGCAGATCTTCCAAGTGGTCAATTTTCCATTGTTATGCAGAATTAAAGACTCTGGAGATTTCAAACAATCCAGTGTGAAGACACATACACGGGAACCTACCATTCATATCACTATTTTTAGGGGGGAAAGTAATGGTCATCTCCCAGAAAGAAATCAATTATAATACATAAAGTGATGATGAATGTAATTGGACAAACTTTGGCAGGCTACTTCAGCCTCTTCTTCTGCCCCCCACCCCCATCCCTTTGTTTTTGCTGATTTTCATTGTGGCACTTTTCTTTGAGGGATTGGAAATCACATAATAGTTGTTTTAAAAAGTTCTATCCCTAGAAATATTAACAATTATTTTCAGTCTCTGGAAGAAGAGAAATGGCTAGTCTTGTGGGATTCCATGCTGGATTAAAATAGCTATAAAGGTCCTTGCCCTTGATTTAGTGCTACTTTGTTTTGGAAAAGTAAAATGATGATTGTTGTCCATTAAATGAAAGATCAATAATCACAATTTCCTCTAATAATAAACATTCTTGTTTTGAGTACAGTACTTGCTTGCACCTCCACTCCTATTTCTAAGAGCAGCAACTGGTGGCTTATTTTCCCACAGGAGATGTCAGTAGGTGGAAGGAAGGACATTGGGGTTTCTGCCAAGTGCTGCCCAGAAATGACCCCACATTACAATATATGCAGGCAGCAACAATGACTGGTTCCATTGCTAGAACATGGTAAAGGCAGGCTGTGGGTGCAGAGCATTTAACACCAACATACCTTTTACTCCTGACTCAGGGACAGAAGGATAACAGGAAATACACACACACACACACACACACACACACACACATGCACACACACACACACACACACACACATACATACAATTTTATAACAGTCAATCAAAAACTAAGTCACTGTGAGTTTGAATACACTGAAAATTGAAAAACATATTTGGTAGACTTACTACCAAATGAAGACCTAATAGCAAAATAAGATTTCTTTACAGCTGACCTCTTTTTCTTACAAGGAAGAAGGATGTGTTTTGATTTAGGATTTCTTCTTCTTCCTTTATCTTTGCTGAGGGAGGAATTGCATGTGTGGCATCAAAAATAGTTCCTCTGAATTTGTCTTGACAGTCTCATGTCACATATTTTATAACTCTTCTTTACATGTTACAGAAAAGAACAGTGTCCTATCTTGTTCTTAAAATGTTGCAGAAATGGAAAGACAATGCTGAATTTCAAAAAGCTGTTTGGCTGCCAATTGCATTTTCACATATGCACCTCACATTTTAAATCTATATTTAAAAATTCAATGCATAAGAATGACAAGTTTGGAGAAATTGACAAGTTTGGAGAAAACAGTCAGCTTCTATAATTTTAAGTATGGTCATGGAACACCCAAGACATGGGGAAATGTGGTTGTGAGATTGTGGAAGTAAAGTAGACAGATAAAATAGCTGTAAGTCTGTTCTCCAAGGAGGTTCTCTGAGTATCTACAAGTAGAATTAACTAGATGAATAAAATGAGATGGTAAATGTGAGAAATAAGGGTTTTACATTTGTCAATTTGGGGAAGATCTTGGGACAAGCTGCATCAGTATAAACGTGAAACTGTACTGCTGGCACTTAACATCAAGGCAGGACTTAGGGAACATTTGGCTCAGTTTTAATTGGGTTTTGCATTTTTGTTTCTGTATCTTCACATTTGGACAACTAACAAGGAATGTAGCTCATTAAAAAGGCCAAGAAAATATAGTGGGAAATGTATAGGCAAGATACATACATACTTAACATAGATGCTTGTTTGCATACGTTAAAAATTTCTGCATAAGATGAAGGAATTGAGTTATAGGAGAAGACTGTTGATCAGAAGAACTATCTGCTGGTGCTTGAAGACCTGATGGGTTAATCTCAACTTTGGATATAAATTCCATGGGAAAAACAGGAAGGGGATATTGTTCCTCTATACATCAAAGAATACAGAGTCAATCTAGAAATAAAAAAGTTATATCAAAAATTTACTGTATCATCTAAACCAGATGTCAGAGTAGTTTATTACAGGAGATATATTATCATTCCCTGGTCCTGATTAGGATGATCTTGAAATGGAAAATGAAACCAGGGAGGCTTCTTAATAAAAATGTAATTTAGCAATGTTTTGGCCACAAAAATGTCAAGGTACTCTAAACAAATGTTGTTTATAAAACCTACTAAGAGGATAGATAACCTTAAAAAAAAATCTTCAATGGCACCCAGGGTCTAGTGTTAGAACAGTAAATAATGACATATCTGTAGTCTCCAGTGTCTGAACGCCAATGCACAGTGAGGATAATAAATAGGAGGAACTAGAAATCAAATATGGAAAGAAAACATGTCCTTATAGGTATTACTATAATAGAAATCTGGTGAAATAAAAGTCTTAAGAATATTGAAACTTAAGAATATTGCTTTTGGAAGAAATACATATAACACAATGAGAAGTAGAAAGGCTTCAAATGTAAATAAACCATATGCCATAAAGAAATTAATGACCTAGAATATGGAAATCATTTGAAAACCTAGATAAGATTAAAAGGAGTAAGAAATGCAACCAGTATCAATCTGAGAATTTACTACAGACTGTCTATCCAAGCAAGGGATAAGGAAAATGCTTCTCTAAAATAACTCACCAGTTCTCAAGGGGGCAAGGTACAGCAGCAGATTTCAACTACCCTAATACTTTCTCAAAAACTAATTCAGCTAGGAGTGAAAGAGACACAAATTTCTGAGCTCTCTTGCTGATAATTTTGTGTTTCAGAAGACGAAAAAAGAAACAAGGGGAATCAGCTATTCTGGACTGAATCTCACTAATACAGAAGAATAAGTTGATGGACTGAAAATACAGGCACCATGATGGAAAGTGCCCACATCATGTTGGAATTCAACATAATGTAACAAGCTGGGAGAATTCAGTCTCTAACCTCAGACTACAGGAAGGAAAATTTTAATGATCTCAGTTGAAATATGGGCAGCATACAATATCTTGAAATCCAAAGAATAATAAATCCAAAAGGGAGGGGAGATCCTAAAAAATAAGACACAAATTATATTCATGAGAAAGAAAAATGGGGAAATTTTCAGGACTATGCATGGATGAATAACAAGCTAATTGACAAGCTGAGAGGCAAGCAGAAATGTATAGAATAACTAAGGGGCTGATAAGGAGAAGCACACACTAGTAGTTTGACCCTATATGGGTGGAATCAAGAAGGCTAATGCCAGAATGGAACAAGACTGCTGAGGAATGCAAAATGTAATGAGGGGTTGAGGGTGCTTTTAAATGCTTTGGCATCATCATGGATGGAGATATTGAATGGGATCCTCCAGGAATACATCTTTGACCCAATGCCATTTAACATTTATAAATGACTTTAAGGATGGAATGGAAGGAATACTTACCGAACTTACAAATGACACCAAGCTAGGAGAACTGGTAATACCATTGAGAACAAAATTGCAAATGAAAATGACCAACAGGCTTGAAGACTAGGCCAAGTCAATAAGATGTTGTTCAACTATGAAAAGAATAAGGTCCTGCATCTGAGTAGGAAAAAAAAATCAAATGCACAAGTATGAGTTTGGAGAGAATTGGCTCAAGGACAGTACATGGGAGAAGGATCTAAGCATGCCAGTGGGCTACCACTGAAGATGAAGGAGAACCATGATCCAGCAGCTGAAGGACTTGGGCTACATTAACAGAAGCATTGTCTCCAGATCATGGGAAAGAATATCCCCACTGTACTCTGCTCTGGTTAGACTACACTTGGGATATTGTATCCAAAAAACCAACCTCTGAGAGAAAGAATTACAAGAGATGAATATATTTAATTTGATAAAGAGAAAACTAAGAAGAGATATCCCCTTTTAAGTCTTACTATGCTGCCTCATTGTGATGGGAGGTATTCTTGGAAAGGATGAAAGAAGGACAACAGGAGTGTAGACTTCCAGTAGGATCACCCCAGACATGAAAATCATCCTAGCTGCCCAGCTAAAGCAAGCAGGTACCTATATTGGGCAGCAGTGATATAGGAAGATGCAGGAGATGGTTGATCACATTAGTGATGATGGCAAAAGCATAATTTCATACTGCATGGGAGAAAGCAATGGTAAACCACTCCTGTATTTTATCAAGAAAATGTAAAATGATTGATGATATGGTGTCAGATGATGGGCCTCTCAGGTTAGATGTCACTTAACACACTACTTAGGAATAGCTGAGGATTTTTCAGAGTACTAATGAGGTTTATGATTCAGCAAGATTAAGGCTTTCAGGACATCTAGTTGCTAAATGTTACAATGCAGGAAAAGAAAATCTGAAAATGCAAAGATGGAATTAAGTGGGAGTATAGGATGTAAGAAGCATGAACATGGGTAAGCTCAACACAGTGAAAGCTGAAATGAATCGACTACACATTGACATCTTAGGCGTAAGTGAATTGAGATGGACTGGATTGGACACTTTTAGTCAGATCATACTTTTATTGCTCAAGACCTGAAAAAGAAGAAATGGTATTGCTTTTACAGCAAAGATGCTACTTGGGTACAGTATAGCAAATGACCAGATATCAATTAAACTTTGTGGACAACACTTTAATACGACTGTTATCCAAGTTTATGCTCCAATGAATAATCTAGAAGATTGATGAGTTTTATGATCAAGTTCAATCTGAGATCAACAAGGTAGATGATTCAGTTACACTGGCAAAAAGTCCACCTTTGGAAGGCAGAAGGACCAGATTGAGGACCAGTCATCCTGGAGAAGGTCAATATATGTGACTGCTAAGAGTCAACACAAACTTGATGACACATACGTAATGTAAGGAAATCAAGAGAAGATATCAGTCTATAAATATCTAAAATGCTGCCTTCTCTAAAATGGAGCAGACCAAATCTGTTAAAACTGAGACAAAACAAAGACCAAAGGATTGATTTTTTTAAAAGGAGGTTTAAGCTAAATGTTAGGGAAAATTATTCTTCCAATTATTCTTGGATCTATTTATTTTCTATTTATTAATAGCAGATTGTAATTTTGTAATTTTAATTCATTTTAACCGTTTTGTAAACTCCCCAGAGTCATTTCAATGAGATGGTGGTGACAAATTTGATGAATGAATGCATGCATGCATGCATGCATGCATGAATAAATGAATAAATGTTTTGATGGCAGGAACAGTTGAGTAGAGGAATAGTAGTGGCAATGGAGGCGAATATGTGTAGCTCAGGGTTGAAGTGTGGAGTCCTTGGGGTTCTCTGAGCTTGGTTCTTTTCTTGCAAATGTTTCATTACCCAGCTAAGTAACATCTTCAGTGCTAAAATGGAATGAGGTTTGCTCTCTATTTATCTGCTGTGGCCTGCTTTGCCAGTGTTGGTGGGGGTTCTGTTTTGCTCTTCTGGTAGTTCATTGATTAGCATATGTTGACTGCTTGATTGTGTGCCTGGTGGTGACCTTTGCTTATCTGGGTGGTGATTGCTGGAGATGATTGCTGGTGATTGAATGCTGGTGAGGTGATCTTCTGGTCTTTTGTCTCTTTTGAATAGTATGTAGATGCTGTTTATCTCTATGTGTCTGTTAATTGCTCCCTTGTCTGAATACCAGGCTTCCAAGAATTCTCTTGCATATTTGGATTTGGCTTGGTCTAAAATGCTGACAGTTTCCCAGTTAAAACTGTGGTTAAGTCTGTCCATGTGTTGTGCAATTAAAGAATTTTCATCATGTCTTCTGACTGCTAGTTGGTGCTCATGGATGTGTTCTGCTAGTCTTCTGCCTGTTTGTCCTACGTAGTGTTTGTTATAGTCCTTACACTGTATGTTGTAGATGACTCCTGTTTTTTCTTCTTGGGCAACTGGGTCTTTTGGTTTATGTTGGAGTGATTTTGTTGGTTTGTGTGCTACAGAGATGCCATAGGGTTGTAATAATCTGTTGGTGGTTTCTGAGATGTTTCTGATGTATGGCAGTGTGATCCTTTTCATGGCTTGTGTGGGTTGTGTTGTAGTAGGTTGAGTGGTCAGGCACTTTTTTGATACAATTACATGGGTATCCATTCTGTTGGAAGATGTTGTATAGGTGGTCTTTTTCCTTTTTCTGCTATTCTGGGTTGCTGCAGTGCGTTTGTGCTCGCTTGAATAATGTTCTTACACAGCTCCTCTACTATTTATGAGGGATGCACAAAGGATTTTCTTTATTCTTTTAAGGTAGTGATTTTATCCCCAGCTAAAGACAGAGATTCTAGAAATGATTTAACACCAAGTTCAAAAATAGTCATAGCAGAGTCATGTGAAGTCTGAGTGTTTTGCACCATGGAAGTTACCTACAGAAAGAAACACAGATACATCTACTCATAAACTCCTACATAATAATAATATGCAGCTTCTTAAGAATTATTTTTAGAGTCACTGTAAAATGACAGATGGATTACCATTGCAAGCTGTTGCACAAATCCTTTTCATGACTGCTACCTCCTAATCCACCATTCAGCTAAGAAAGGCCATAACAATTGGCTTACTGAGTACAAATGAGTCTGCTGTTTTGCTTCTTTAAAACAACGTGCTCCAACCAATTCTTATTTCATTGCTCTCCCTCTTCTTTCTCTAAGCCCCAAGGTTCTTCTTCAAGCCTCTTCTTTACAACCAATTAATTTTTGTTCTCCTATTGACTCCCCATCGGGGTCCTTTTACTTTTTTTTTTTTCCCCCATTTTCAGTTCCACCAGATACAGAAAGATTGCCTGTTCTCTGTTTAAACAGTGGGGATGTTTCCTTACTGTTGCAGCTCCCAACCTACTCTTTCAGGATATGGAGGGTCACTGCATCATAAATTAGCCACTGCAGAGAGAGATGTAATGGGGCAGCAACTGACAGCTAGTATGACATTAGTATGTTGGAATGCCCTAATCCTTTGTCAAGATAACTCTTTCTTTCTCTCTTTCTCTCTTTCTCTCTTTCTCTCTTTCTCTCTTTCTTTCTTTCTTTCTTTCTTTCTTTCTTTCTTTCTTTCTTTCTTTCTCTCTCTCTTTCTTTCTCTCTTTCTCTCTTTCTTTTTTAGCAGTATAAACCAGTAGCAAGACTGTTGAATGTATGTACAGTCCCTTGAAGTACAGCAGCAATGTGGTATTCATAAGAATACAAAGAAATATTAATTTTACTCATAACTGAAGCCTAGGTTAATAAACTAAAGTTTTAGTTCAGGAATGGGAAACCTGTGGATTTGTAGATGTTTCTGTACAACATGCAGTCTTGCAATCATTCCAGATAATCCTGCAAAGGACCATCTCTCTTCAGAAAACTCAGCACCATTGGAAGTACATGGAACATTTCTGCTGTTAAAGGAAGGAGAATCAAGAGCCCCAGACAGATGTTTTCAAAAATAATTCCAAATCCCGACATTGCTTGTAACTTTTCTCCAGATTTTTAATTAAACATTTGGGAGAGAAAGCTCATCCAGAAATTTGTCCCACAAAATAATAATAAAGGAGATTGGAGTAATCTAAAACCAGATTATGCCAATCGGAAGGAATTTCTGGGATATGTAGATTAAAAGATCTCTAAACATTTATAGAAAAGCAGTAATCTGCGGCCCACTTATTCAATGCCCAGGAGGCTTCATGTGCTATCATATCCACCTCCCAAGGAACTATAATGAATAAGTACCTTGGACAGAGGTACTTGTTCCAGCTAACTGCAACAAAGTTTGGGAGATGAGAAAGTCGTAGAACAGGAAGCAGGGGACATGGCTTGGTATGGTAGTTTGCAAATTGTTTTCCTCCTAGTGAGGTGAGGTCACTGAGAACATAGCAAGAGTTTCAGAGAGAGAGAGAAAAAAAGACCCTGAAAGATTTATTGTTTTAAAAAATGTGTAAATTGCATTTAATATTATGTTCACATTTGCATTTGTTAAACCTTTGTGAACTGTCCTGGTGGGCTTTTGCCTGAAACGCAGCATAGAAATAAACTCTAATATTAACATTACCCATTTGGGGAAACAGTAATATAATACAGCTTGCTGAGCCAAGGAGACTTCACCCATCACTAATTGCAATTGAACTATGCAGCCAGCTGTGGCTTAATGTCAAATAATGTAAGTAGCTTTCTTAAACATTCAGACCTGTCACTGCAGTGTTAACAGAGCCCTTGGCTTGGCTGAATTTTTGGTGAGGGTCCTGCCTGTACAGCCCTGCTGAGGATTACTACTGTATGTACAGTTCTATTAAGAATCCTTCTCAGTTTATAAGGAAGAAATGGCCACTGCTTCAAGTTTCCTAAGCTGTTTGCCATAACAGCTCAGAAGCTAGTCACCTCACTACTGATTTTCAGCAGCTAATGAGGAAGCTGTTTGGGATACACCAAAAACCTCAAGCAATCCCATATAGGCCAGATTAAACAATTATCACCTCTGAGTGAGTTCTGTTCAGGCAGACAACCAAATTAAAATAAACCAGGGACACAATCACAGGAATAAACATCTAATACTGACATCAAGGCAATCCAATATAGCTTCTTCTACATGGAAATGTCCAAGCACATGCCATCTAATCAGCCTGTATCACACGGCGCTATTTGAAAATAGACCTTGATGGATAAAAAGTTAATCTTGATTCAAAAACTTCTTCAGCAATGTCTGAAGGCACCAGTCCCTGACAGGCAACATTGTCAAATATACTGGTGTAGGCTTTCATGGCAGGCATCTGTTGTGGAGTGCTGGGGTTTAGGGTTTAGTGATCGTGGTTTAGAGAACAGATTTCCTGGCATTTTGGCAACAACTGTGGCTGGCATCTTCAGAGGCAAGGTGGTCTGCTGTGCAGGCCTCAGGCAACTGAACAAGGACTGACTGGGCTCCTGCCTTCATAGCCAGGTCTCCAGACTCATCTTTAGCCAAGCTGCATAGAAGACCACCTTACCTCCAACAATATCAAAAATGTTATATGCATATTTTCTACCAAAAAATCTGGTGTTATATTTTTGTGCATCACAGAGACAGATTGTACAGGGAGTTGTATGTGTGGCCACACCATTTTGGTCAGCTGTATGTGCACAGATCTTGTTTAAAAACATCAGCTAAGAACCATATAGCTTTCCACTGAAGCAGAGGAATGAAAAAGAAGGAAAGTTATGGGCTTTTTTGAGCTCCTTATCTCCTATATTTTATCTTTGCATTGTGGCACCCCAGAGAGCAACAGCAGAATTTCTAAAAACCCTGGTTGAAAACAATTGTTTTCCACATTTTTTCCCCCTGCAGCGATTGCTAGACAGAAAGACAGGTTATAAAGTGAACACGTTTTCAACATAAAACTAGGTAGATATACAGAAACTTTAGATTTGTACTACTGTCTCTGAAAATGATTAGGCACATTGTGACTAACTCGTAGCTTGACACATCAGAGACTACTATATTATACAACCATTCATTAAACAATTAAAAGTGCCTACACTGTACCTGTTAAGAGTCATATTCATAAAATGATTGCTTTATGTGTAAAAATTAAGCTCAGGTGCTTATCTCTCTGTGCATTTATTTTCCTATAAGTAGCAATTTATCTTTAAAAAAACTAAAATTTCCTAAGCAATTCAAGCTATCACAGTATATAAGCCAGTTACAATGAAGTCTGCACCCCAGCTAATTATTGCTAATAAACATGTTAAGTTAATGCAAGCCCAGCATGGAATAAAGATAACATTAAGCAAATGACTCATTTGACAGTACAGTGAAATAAGATAGGATGGCACTTTAATTATGTGTGTGTATTTCAAGACATACACATGTGGCTAAAGACAATTACCCTCAACTAAAAACAAACAAACAGCACATTGATAAATAAAACAGAACGGTTCTTAAACCATAGTGAATAACATTTAATGTACTTCTTTCTCAATTTGGAGTACATCTCAAATATATTCTGAATCGGGGGGAATCTTTTTTATGAAGGATGATCCTGGATGTTGGTTTGATCTATATAAGTGTTACTTCTTAAGTTTTTAGATAAGTAACACTTTTATCTGTGGTTCTTTTTATAACTTTTAATCATGTATTTATGATTTTAATTTGATGTAAGCCACCCAGAGTCCCCCATTGTGGGGAGATGGGTGGGGACAAGTTTACTAAATAAATAAATAAATAAATAAATAAATAAATATCAAACCAAAATCTAGGGTCATGCTTCATTATACAGATGGGTGAGTTTTTCAGGTTTTTATTTCCTTTAATTTCTCATTTGGATGAATCTATCCATTTCAGTTTTTCTATTTTTCATTATTCCAGTCTTAAATTTGATCTGTTCCCTTTCCCCAATAGAATTCCAATGTAAAACATAATTTTGCAGATTTTCTACAGCATCTATCTCTCTATGCAAATTCAGAGAAGTGTTAAATTTAGTTTGTAAATTCAGAAAAATGTCAGGTTTAGTTTCAGTGTGTGTATTATTGTGAACTTAGATAAATTAAAATGTTCATTAAACTAATTTTTCCAGCATCCTTGTTTCCCATAGTGACTCAGAAGACACTCCTGGAAAATGCACAATCACATCAGCACAAGAGACCTTTTATATTATTTATGTTCTGTAACAGACTTATTCCCTCTTTCCTTTAGGAGCTCAAGACAGCATATATAGCACCCTTCCAGTTTTCCTGCACAATAACAACCCTATGAGTTAGATGGAACTTCTGTGGCTGTGGGTGGACTTGAACCGGGGTCTCCCTGCACCTATGCCAACACTTCAGATGAAGAGGAAAAACAAAAGCTGTGTGCAAGTTAAATCATCCTTTTAGGATGCAAATCTGAGTTCTGGCCTAATGGTTTCAGAATGGATAAATTACCATGTTAATCCTAAATAAACTTGCATCTCTTTTGGCCTTCTCTAGGCATTTACTTTTCTTAGGGTTTTTTTTTTTTTTTTGGGGTCACCTGTAATTTGGCAGATGTTGGCTACAGAATCATTGCTAGTTATGTTCTTTCATTACAAAGTGTGTGGAAAAAATATTGTTAATGTGGGTAACACATTAAGCATTAAGGGAGAACCTGGGAAGGTCTTCAGAAAGCCAAAGAAGATAGAGGTGATTCTTATGATTCTACTATGAATGTGGTTTCATGATACAATCAATTGGCCTGTAGGAAGTACTGAATATACCTACCACTCCTTGGAAGAGAAACTGGTGAACTCAATAGACACAGTATGAAAATTAACTATACAAAGAGAGACGTGACTATTTTTTCCCCATGCTCATTATGTAGTGTTGAGAACACTCTGGTTCAAGTTCTCACTTGATCACAGAGCTTACATGGAGATGTGACAAAGTATCATGGAAGCTTTAATACCTAAAAATGAAAAGGAATGCTGATGAGGATTTATCATGTTATTATATCACTGCTGAATTTTTCCTGCATCCTTGATGATAATCTCTGAGCTCTTTCCTGACTTAAAGGATAGTATGTGGCTTTATAAATCATTGCTGATTGTGGCACAACCCCAAAACATAAGATTTTTTTTTTTTCCCTCATTTACAGTGAGGTGGTAGGAATATATATGAATACACACACATGGTGAATTTCTTTGAAAATCTAAAGATTCAAATGAATGAGTTGTAGTAGCAGTTCTTTTATACTCCTTGGAGCAGTGTTGCTCAGCCTTGGCAACTTTAAGATGGGTGGACTTCAGTTAAAAATATAAATATTTTTATATCACATTATTTAGCTAAAAATATCATACTGGGTAAAAAGACTATATACATAAGAAGACTATTCCAATGATGGGAGCCCCCATCAGGCTTCCAGGCTATCTGGCATAGCCAAGATTTCACACTCTTCCTGAAGGCCATGAGAGTGGGGGCGCACCACACCTCAGGTGGTAAGTTGTTCCACAGAGCAGGGGCCACAGCAGAAAAGGCCCTCTTTCTAGACCCCACCAGTCAAAATTCCTTGACTGGTGGGGTCCAAAACATGCCCCTTCTGTTGGACTGGGGCAGGCTGATATAACCAGGGTGAGACAGCTCCTCAGATAGCCTGGTCCTGTGCCATGAAGGTCTTTAAAGGTAAAAACCAACACCTTGAATTGGACCTGGAAGCAAACTGACAACCAATGCAGCTCGCATAACAGTGGTGTTATATGGGTCCCCCAGGGGCATTTAGAACTGTCTGCAGCACTGCATTTTGCACCAGCTGTGGCTTCCGGATACGCTTCAAAAGTAGCCCCATGTAGAGGCCATTGCAGTAATCCAACCAGGAGGTGACCATGAGGAGAGCCTCCAGATCCAGGAAGGGGTGTAACTAATGCACAACATGAAGTTGTGCAAAGGCTCTCCTAGCCATGACTGCCACCTGCTCTTTGAACAGGAGTTGTGAGTCTAGGAAGACCCCCAGATTATGCACCGGGTCTGTCTGGGGTAGTGCAACCCCATCAAGAACCAAAGACGATAAACTCCTAGATCTTGAGGCTCCCAATATCCACAGCCACTCCATCTTACCAGGGTTCAGTTGAAGCCTGTTGTCCCCCATCCAGGCCCCTACAGCCTCCAGGAACCCGAAAGGGTAGCCACAGCATCACTTAGGTCACCTGGGATGGAGATATGTAGTTGACTATCATCAGCATACTGTTGATACCTTATCCCATGGTGCCGGATGATCTCACCCAGAGGTTTCATGTAGATGTTTCATGATTCCTTAATGAGGAATCACCTTCACTAAGGTATTTCTCTTACTTAGGAGAGCGCTTGGATTTCTTCAATCTAAAGGGGCTCATGTACTATCTTCTACATTGTTTGCAGCATGATTTGCTCAGGTGGCAGTCAACTCTCCCCTAGAGGAGAAACTGGTACCAGTTCCTGAGTTCTAATGGAACTCACTGAGTGCCTCCTAAACTTCTGGCTTCTTCAGGTCACATTCTTCCCTGTGTTTGCCTCTGTCAAATGATGTTTTTCCCCTGTTCTTTCCTTGCTTTTCACTTTTCTGCCCTCCTGGAGAGTTTCAGCTGTCTTACGCAGGAATGTCTTATCTTCCCTGATGCATTTCAGTGTAGTAACTTTCTCTTCAAGCCCTTTTACTTTTTCCTCCAATAAGGAAAGAAGCTTGCACTTACATTAGGTGTCATCTGAGTCCTCTTCAGGCAAGAAGATAAATGCTGCATATGCTTTGTAGGTCACCGAGATGCTGTCTATATTGCTTCTTTGCCAACTCTCCTAGATTAAACTGAAAGAAAAAGGAGAAAAGGGAGAAAAAGAAAAGCCAAAAAGGTTCCTCTCTTCTACCTGCCCCACATTATTAGAAGCAAGTGTATACTTACTCAGAAATGATTCACATGTAGTTCAATGGGACTTGCTCTTAACAAGGCTACTGTATTGCAATCTGCATATTTAGATATTCTCATAGTTCTCATATGACTCCTTCCTTGGTAAATGAACTTTCCTCTCTGACTGATTCATCTTGTTTTTCAAGTGTATTTCTGGATATCAGACAGCTTGACATATGAAAGATGAATCCTTTCTTATATTCAAGATAAGAACTCTTAAAAATTGATAGATTTCACCACAATGGAAAATACCCTTTAATTGTTGACATAATTGAGTCTTTAACAGAGTAATTGGACACAATTATAATCTCCCTGCTGTCAGATTTATTTTAGTTATTCACTGCATTGCCTTGGAAATACAGACATGAACCTCCATTATTAACCTTAAAGCATCTCATCTTTACTTCAAGAGATGCTTAGACAGCTGGCAAATGTACTGAGGCCACTGTTCAGTGTTTGGCATACTCTCAGGCTGATTCAAGAATTTTTAAAAAGTTATTTATTAGGGTTTCAAGGAAAAAAAATCAATGTTGGCAACTATTTTTTGCTGCTTGGACCGTCTACTCACCTTTTTCTTTCCTTTTTTCCCCCATCCCAAATTAAAAATCCTGCTAGATTCTGGATCATACAAGAGACTTTTTTCAAATGTCATTTTTTTTCAGAGAATCATAAAGCAAAAACTAAATCTTCAAGCATATTAGCAGTAAAATCCAGCAATGTAAATTTAACACCATCCTCAACAAACATTTGTTCATCACTTCCTTAAGATTCTAGGGTTAAAAACATTTCCAGATCAGATGACAAGCAACTCTTACTAGTGCCACAGAAATCACAAGGTACCACTTTCAATTGGGATATTGTGTTCTACAATGCAGACACAGTTATCCTGAACTTTTATTCTATATAGGTTTCCATTTCTTTCATAGTGGGGAAGAATCAATGGCAAGGTAAACCAATTCAGGTTTGCCAGCCTGGTGCCTGCCAGGAGAACCAATGTCATATTCTACAGCATCAAAGGACACAGAGACTGGAAATTATGAGTGATAAAAGTGAGAAGGGACCATCGAGAAGGCCCCAGGGAGAATGATCAAATTCCACAAATTTGGAATATAATTCAAAATACCACTCCCATCTTTAATATGAAAACATTTACCTGTGAATTTACTTACATATGTTACAATAATATTAGAATAAGGAAACAGTAACGGACAAGATGAAATAATTTTGAAATTAAAGTTATTTTTAAATTTCTGATATAGAGATGAAGTCAAATTGATTTCAACAGCAGACTGCATCAGAAATGATAACATCTTAGGCTTCATTGAGGCAGCTGTGGTGGCTGATCCATACTGAGCTATCAAAACATGCTTAAGTTGTTTATATTGCCATTATTAAGTATTAAGATCTGAGTTGTTTCAATGAGATGGGTGGTGACAAATTTGATAAATAAATAAAATAAATAAGCCAAGGACATGCTATCTGAAATCACTGGAATTCCTTAAAACAGTCATAAAACAACTGATTTAAAGTAAGTATTCCAGATTCTGTCCATGTTTTCTAATAGAACATCTTATCACCACTTTTTAGAGTAGAATTTTTCCATAAAGTATTCATGAGACTAAGCATAAACATACAATCCACATCTCAAATATATCTAGGTGCTCCCAAACCAGAAAACAAACGATGATGATGATGATGATGATGATCCAAGTATTGCCAAGAGCTTCACAACAACAAAAAAGTAGTAAGTTTCCAATAACATTCATACAGTAATGCTCATTCCACAAAAATATAGTTGATAAAATAAGTGTCCAATTATATTTTTGAAAGTCTGATAAATTAAAATCTGCTTCATCAAAAGATTTTCTCAGTTTAGCCAATGACATTCTTGGTGGACTATTCCCATATTACAAAGTCCAACATCTTATAGTGATTGGTTAAAATATTAGATCCTAAAGGAAGTAAATTAGATTTTTCACAATTAAACCTACTAACTGAATATTTGCCAAATTGTTGAACCATCTGTATCAAGTTAGGGAATGAAGTAGAATAATTATCCAATATTGACAAAATATATTCAGGATATAAAAATAATTTATATTCAGAATCCACCAATGTAATACTAGTAATATCTCAGAATTGCCAATATTAATTGCTAATGGCTCAAGAATCAAGTAAAATAGCCACAAAGGAAGTACACCATCACCTAGGTATTTTACATATATCTGAATACCTTTACTCATTGTCTTATTTTTGGGTAGGTGGTTGTACTGTTGAGTGTTTTACTTAATTATTTTCATGAAAGTTTTCTTAATTGCTCTTTTTGTATCCTGCTCTAAGAACTCTTGGGAGGAACAGAAGTAAACAATACTACAACAACTGCTACTGCTGCTACTCTTGCGACTACTACAAAAAATAATTTGTTTCCTTTAAACTTAAGAATTACAAAGAGTTTTGGTAAGGTCCATTTTCCCAGCTTTAGAAAAAATTAGCAATGCATGCTGCAATGCCTTTGATATCCCACATTCTCATAAGCCATCTACATTAGAACTGCATTACTTATATGAAGCTGTTAATTACTACCACTGCAAAATAAAATACTGCTTGGTGAAATCGGAACATCACTGCAAATAATACTTGATGACAATATTATAAAGGATCATTGAATAAGAAGGGACTGTTTAGACCATCATGTTCAGTTCTCTGTCAGTGCAAGAATCTGAATTAAAGTATCCTTCAGGATGGCTCTCTGTTTGAATACATCCAATGAACGGGAGCTCCAGTAACAATAACAATAAGCTTTTGCTAATGTTCAGTCAGAATCTGTTTCCTAGGAACTATAGACCACAATTTCATTTTCAGCCCTGCGGGACAACAGAAAATAAATCTAGCCTTCTCTGACTTGATGAGTGCTATCAGGCTATAAGCTACATTATTGTGTAGCATGTATGTTCATTTCTCTATGTCTCATTGTGTGAAAGAGAATTCTTACTTAGTTCTTCATTCTCCACCGCTATGAGAATTCATAGAGCTATAGTGGGAAAAATACCATTGGAGCCAATGGAAATGTTTCCACTAAAACTCCAAGCTTTATGATGTGGGAGACAGGGAAAGAGGGAGTTATAATTGTAGTTAGAATATGGCTGATGAGTGAAAAGATAAAATGGCCCTCTCCTCATTGCTAAACAATATTCGAGTGAGGGTACTTATCTCTAGTACCTGTAATTGTTTTACAAAGAAGTCTACCATACATGCGCACACACACACACAAACACATATACACACACATACAAACACACACATACATACATACACACACACACATGCACATGCACACACATATGTACACACAAACAAACATTTGGATCTGTAATAATATAAGCATATGTATATATGGTTGACAATAACCATACTTCTACTGCAGACCAAACAGTCCAGATGCATAATGATAACAACACAGAAGGAATAAAACTCTTTCTTTAGCTCCAGAGACCACAGATTGAACAGGCTAACATTTTCTGCACTGTTGTGAAACTGGCATATAATCCATCATGTGATCACTGGTCCACAGCTCCGCAGAGATGTGAACATGACACCTTTCAGGTTGCCTTAGAACAGGCATCATTCTTGCTTGCCTGCCTCTCTCACATTCTCTCTCTTTCTCTGGAAGGATGAAAAGAATCCACAATTTTATCTCGTCAGATAAAGATTTAAAATCCTCTTGGCTCTTTGAAATCATCTTTAAGAAAAATAAATAATAATGTAAAATTTCACAACTGTGGAGTCCTTGGTGCTCTCTGAGCTTGGTTGTTTGTTTGCAGATGTTTCATTACCCAACTAGGTAACATCATTTGTGCAAGTGAGTGTGGGGTTTACTTCCTGTTTATATACAGTAGCTTGCTCTGCTAGTGTTGGGGGGGGGGGTGTTTTTCTCCTTCATAGTTCTTTGATTACAGTATTGTTTTCTGCTTGATTGTTTGTCTGGTATTAATCCCTGCTTATCTGGGTGTAAGATGCTGGAGAGGTTGTGTTGTGGTCTTTTTGTTTCCTTCTTAGCTTTCTTATTGTCTCTTTTGAATGGTGTGTAGATGTGGTTTATCTCTATGTGCCTGTTGATGGCTGGCTTGTCTGAATGCCAAGCTTCCAGGAATTCTCTAGCATTTTGGATTTGGCTTGGTTTAGGATGCTGAGTTTCCCAGTTGAAACTATGATTGACTCTGTCCATGTGTTGTGAGATTAAGGAGTTTTCATCATGTCTTCTGACTGCTAGTTGGTGTTCATGGATGTGCTCTGCTAGCCTTCTGCTTGTCTGTCCTACATAGTGGCTGTTACAGTCCTTACACTGTATGTTGTAAGTGACTCTACACATTTTCACAAGTTATACACTTTTCCCTATTTCTATTGAGAGGAAAAGGTGACTTTTTCCCCATATCTCTTCATCATCAACCCTTAAAAACATTTGTTTGTGTAATCTGTGAGTAATTTATTTGCACACATGGGGGCTCAAACTAATTCCCAAAACTTCATCATCCTTCCCACCCACCAAATCCTCAACAGTTAATTTGTCTGCTGACTAAAAGCCATTTTTTGATATCTGCAGGCTTTGTCCATTCTCTTTCTTCATTTTTATCCCTTATCCCAAAACTTCTAAAAATTTTGTCCATGATCTTAAAATAGTGCTTGTTGATATTCAATTACAAAGAGGCATGGGATATTCCCCAAGTCTTTGTCTCTCCCCAGATGTGGCAGGATTAGGGTTAGGGGGCTAGGGGTAGAGGAGCCAGGGGTCAGAGAATCTCTATGGTACGGATGCCACTCTTTTGTTGACCCATTCTTTCTATGCAGTTGTAAAATAAATGCAATGCTTTCTAATGATAATGTCAGAATGGGACTCTCCCCTTGAAGCCCTGTGTTTGGGATGACAGTATACTTTGGTTTCTTTAACAACAGTCTCTTGCCAGGCAGGCCTGTAACCATGGCATGTTAAAGATCCTGCAAGAAAAAGTTCATAGTTCTATTTATGAGCAACATTTGTGGAAAGCCCAGGAAGAAGAGATATTTTTTTTGCTCCCAGGTAACAGTGACAAGAATTAAGAATTTGGACCTCTTTCCTGAAATTGAATGTATCTGCAGTCAGGACTATGAAAGTCTGATTCCATTTGTGCATGTGAACTTGACCACGAGATAAAGAGTTCAAAAGGTAACATGTTTATTATTGTTAATAAAAATAAAGTAAAACAAGGAAAAGCCAGTGTCTATATATTACTCTTGAATCTGTTGGTTACCGAAATGGAATAATATAAAGATGATGATAGTAGAAATAATAATAATAATAATAATAATAATAATAATAATAATATTATTATTATTCCTGTTGTATTCCTGATTTCATGTCTCTTATCTGCCTACATGCTGCAGAGTAGTTTGTATGTATGAAAGTATGATCCTCAGATTCAACATTATCTGAGGAGTCGCAATGTAGGGTAAGGGTCACATAGCTCTTCCTGGTGGTCAGTATCAGTAAAAACACCATACAGGATATATACTGTGTAAAAATAGAGAAGAGTGGGGTGGTAGGTGGAAGTCATGTAAAACCTCATAAATGAAGACATGACACCATCCAACATCTGTATCTTCTCTCTGAAAGATTAAGGGAAGGTGGATCCTATGTACCATTCTGATAGATACATATTACCTACTTATGTATATATTATATGTACATATTAGTTGAGATAGTAGAAGTGCCTCTCCTCCAAACTTGGGGCTGATGGGTACATTGAAACCTGAGAACGTATTATGAATGCTTCATAGCATGGCTGCCACATGGTGGAAATAGACAACTGGCTACCAAAGAAATTTAAAAAATTAAAAAAAAACACAATAAAAATGACTGTACTTTGTTAACTGCTTAATCCTTTTAACACCCATCTCCCATGGAATGCTCCCTCCCACACCTGCTCACCATTTTTCTTTTCTGGATCATTGGACACACTGCCAAACAAAGGGCATATTTGTAGTTTGCAGCACACATGTGCGTACACACACACACACACACAGCCCATCATTTTTATTTTCTACAAATGTCTAGGGACCGTTTATGGCCAGTGGCATTTATGGAAATAATGAGTATGCCAGAGGCTGGTGCTTTGCAGTGTGCCAACTTCCTTTTTTTTTTTAAGGTTTTTTAAAAATGTAAAAATATTAAAGCCCAGGGAGTCTAGTGGCCAAAGGGGGGGGGGGATAATATTAATGGACTCATTGATATTCTGGTCAGTGACATTACTTCACTACAGTTACATCAGTGTTAAGAGGATCATATTGGTCACAATCAGGGTATCTCTCTCTCTCTTTCCATCTATATTAGTTGGCAGAACATAACAATGACACACTTTATGGGAATGAAATAAAGTAATAAAGAATTTTTAACTTGCTAAATTACTAGAAGACAGGTTGGTGTAGTGGTTAACCAACCAGATTAGAAACTGGGAGACCAGGAGTTCTAGTCCTGCCTTAGGTATGAAGCCAGCTGGGTGACCTTGGGCCAGTCTCTCTCTCTCAGCCCTAGGAAAGAAGTAATGGCAAACCATTTATGAAATCTTGCCAAGAAAACTTGAGGGATTTGTCCAGGCAGTTCCCAGGAATCAACACTGACTCAAAGGCACACACACACAAAAGACAAACTGGCAAATCAATTGATCGTTGGGAAAGGAAATATTATATTAGGACAACTTAAAAAATGGAGCGGTGGATAGAGAAAGCTTAGTGCCATATTATGCCCATGCAAAAAGGTAGGGGTACAGCTTTGCCCCCACACCTCTTGTTGTGGTCTCTCATTAAAGCCATCTTTGGGCTTCCCAGGAGTTTATTATAATGTTTCAAACAGGTTACTGGATTCCTTTGATGAAAAAAGCAGCCTTCTGCATTGTTTTCTAATTCTCTTCAATTGGATCTTCCCTTTCCAGATGGCACATCTAAGTTATGGGTTTCACCTTGCATTTTAGTCGTCACTGACCCAACTCTTGGCTTGTATAACTCAAAGGAATGTCTCTACCCTCTGTATCTAAAGGTGGCAGAAGCATCTTGATTTTCAGACCAGTGGAGCACATGATTGTGCGAGTTATCCTGCTCCTTCTTATTATATATGCAACATGAATAATAATGGTAACATTTCAGATATCCTTGAGTCCTCCCTGAAAGTTTAGTACCTTTCCAAGGTGCATTTGTATTTGCACCAAACAGTTGGAGACATGTTTGCTTTAGAAAGGTAAGAAAGTTATTGGGAGATCAGTCTAATACAGTGTTTCTCAACCTTGGCAACTTTAAGATGTGTAGAGTTCAACTCTAAGCTTGGCAGCTGGGGAATTCTGAGAGCTGGTCCAGACATGTTAAGGTTGCCAAGATTGAGAAACACTGGCCTCATATAAAGGATTGGCTAACTTTGATGAATAGGCTCTTAATATGAACAAAAAGAATCCTGTGGAGAAAAAGGTGACTGAGGGAAAGTGCCAACCATTTCTTTTAAACTGAATATAGATGATCTCTTGTTTTTCTATCCAGTGTGAACATTCCACCTACTTTTTATCCATCCGGCTGCTGAATTTACAAATACCTATTCCCTGTAATTGTGTCCATTTTCATTGGCCACATGCATTCAAACTAATTCTGCCCTGCCTACACAGATGAAGATTATTTTTCACTGACTTTATTAAGGATATCAAAATACCTTGGCAGCTTTATGAGGTGCAAGATCAGGATTAGATCAGGATAAGAAACTTCCTGAGCATGTTTTCTTTTAAAAAGTACTGTAAATTCTAGACATAGTGGTTAACTATTGTGAGGCCAGTGTTTACCTCAGGAGATAGAGCATCCTACAAAATCTACATAGACACTCTTTATCATAGATTGGATTGTGAGGTGCAGTTGAGTCATAGTAAGCAGAGAGTGCTGTCTCTCTCTCTTCCTCTCTGTCTCATGATTTGTCTGGTAAAAGGAAACAAGAATATTCTTTCATTTTAATTTAGGCTTTTGAAGATTACATCAAGTCAAACTTTTATTAGCAAAGTTGAAATTCATGTAGAATGAAAATATTTTTAAAAAAACCATACATATACATAGGCATGATACAAACAGCAACTACAGTACAAACACATTTTTCTAAGCCTTAAGAAATTTTCATGGACATTCATTTCAAAAAGGAATAGCCAGAACCTAGTACTCATGTCCCCCCCCCACTTTTTCCCCCCACAAAGTAACATTAAAAAAAAAATGCTTTGGCTCTGACCAATTCTGTGCAAAAGCTAAAATTTATGTAAGATTACAGAGATGAATACTTGATAGGTTATGAATGATGCTAACATGTAAACAAGCTATTTAAGACTTGGAAAGGCAGATTAACAGGACAGTGGTATGCGTGCTTAAAAAGGAGTAAGTCCCACATGTTCAATAAAGTTTAGTAGGACTGATTATTTTAAGATTAAATATTTAATTTGGGGGGAGGGGAGGATTAAATATTCTGACTGGCAAACACTGGCTTTTCTGCTAAATCAGTAGAAACTTTATCAGCACAAGAATAATGATTTCCCCTGTATTATATATCTTATTCTTGTCTGATAAGGAAAAAAATAAGTATTTTTGGAAATGAGTTCTAAAACAGCCTCAAAATTTTCTCTTTTTTTCTAAGTTTCTATATTCTGGTTTTCTTCAGATGAGTTAGGACTATATCTTCCAGAATTCTTAGCTGGCATGGACAAATAAGTTGGTTAGAAGTTCTGGGAATTTGTAGTCTTGATATACAGTGATACCTCAGGTCACGAACGCTTCTGTTCACGACTAATTCGGGTCATGAACAGCTCTGTTCGCAAAATTTTGCTTCTGTTTGCGAACACCGGATCGGGTGACGAACAGGATCCGCGGCCATTTTCCCTCCCATGACATGTGGTTGTGGCTTCCTGTAGGGAGGGGGACTCTCCCTCCAAGCAATAACCGCCTCCCCACCCGCCTTCCTGTCCTCCACGCCAGAAGTTGCGTCGAGCAAGGTTAGCATTCTCTCTCTTCGTACTGTACTTTGTGTCATATTTTTGTGGTTTAAAAAAAAAACAAACATATGGTTCAGAACGGATTAACCATAATTACATTGAACCTTTTGGGAAAATTTGATTCGGGTCGCAACCAAAATTGGTTGGCGACCAAATTCGGAGGGGTCAGAACGGATGAACCGTATTTACATTGAACCTTATGGGAAAATTTGATTTGGGTTGCGATCAATTCGGGTCGCAACCAGAGTCGCAGAACGAATTAAGTTCGTGACCCAAGGTACCACTGTACTTGGATGGCTCCAGGTTTGGAAAGGCTATTCTGAATCATTTCCCACCCTGTAATTTAGTGGAAGGGATCAAGAATCTCATTCCCAATTGTTTAAACTCAATTAAGTGTGCATATTACTTTTCACATAGAGTATACAACATTTGAAACATATTATTCAAATGTATTAGTAATACAACAAAAGAAATTGTGGTTTAAATTCTCACTATGCAGAAGCTAAACATTATTCCTATCTAAAACCATAGCTGTGGTCAAGCATATCATGCCCCAAATTGAAAAAGGATGGGGAGGGGAGGAGGAGATGGCCGAGCTCTGAACACCTGCTATTCCTTGCAGAGAATGGACTGAAATGGTTTGCAACACTATTCACAGGGGTTTTTCCCTAAATGAGACCCTGATTAATCTGGTGTATTATGTAAATTTGGCAACTTCACTCACAAATCTATATTAGGCTAGACTAACAAATCAATTTCAGTGCAAATAGCAGAAATAGAATGTGCAGTCGGTTGTTCTCTCCTTCACGTACTGAACAGGTCATTGAATGAGGAGCAGAGGATCCAATGGCATGAGTGAGAAATATCACAAGGGACTGATAGAAGGCGCTGAGGGGTTATTACTATTGCTACTACTTCATCACCATGGATTCATAAAGCTTTATAGAAGGCGGAAGTGTCCAGGGTGGGCCATGGCCTCCTTTGTCATTTGGGGATAAAGTAGAAGGCTCTCCCCCACCCACTTTGCCCACAGTTTGGCTACTGTCTTACCATTATATTCTCCTTCATTATGCAACCACACTAAGCCAAAGTTCACCACTAGATGAGTCATCATTATTAGCAGCATACTCTTGGCTCACCGAGACACTTTGACAAATCACTCCTCCTTTTTCTCCCTGTCTTTCAACCAGTTCCTAGATCTGTCACTGTAACTTTTAAATAATTTCCTCTGTCTATCTTCCATCTGTCTACTGGGAAGTAATCAAAATTATATGCAATAGGATTTCCTCCCAGGTGCAGAGTTGAAGCCATAGAACTGACTCATTAGAACTTTTGGTGGTACCTTACACATACTTCCTACAGCCTTTCAAATGGTTCTCTTTAATCATTTACAGGATCAGAGATCAGTGCAAAGTAAATTGTTGATGGACAGAGGCAGAAGCTGCTAGTCATAATTTCTGTTATGCTAGGAATTGGTTCAGCATGACTGTGTACAGTACCAACAATCATTGCTTGCTGATTTTGGCTGTAAACTGAATATAACTGGATTTACCTTGACATTTTTTAAAATAGATCCACATTGGGAGGTACTGCAAGAAATCATCTGAACTGAAGAAAGTAAAATGTATGTTGAAATTCCTAGTAGAGAATTTATCACCTCAGTTTATAAAGTGGCAAATATTATTAGATTTTTATTGCTCCACATCTCCACATTGACAGAAAGCCTTGGCATCCTCCCCCATTTTTATGATAATATTGCTGTCATCTAAAATTCATATTAATGGAAAAACAGAGCATCTCTGCTAAAATCAAAGCACATATCCTGGTGTGAGCAATTAAGTTTATAGTATAAACTTTTTTTTTTTTAACCTCTCTCTCCAAAGAACAATGTAACTAATTACTTCTGCAGGAATGTGCAGATATTCCATGTTGGAAACTATCAATTCAAAGATGATGTTTCTTTTGGGATAAAACCATTAATATCTCAGGAACAGATATTTAAGAATCCAATGCAGATTTTAAACTCTGGATTGTACTTTTTAATGCATTTTTTAAAGCTGGGAAATGTCACATTAAACTCGGTGTCTTCTGAAGAAGAAATTGACATAGGTAAAAGAATTTTAATGAGAAATAAAGCAGAATACTGTAGAAAGCTTTCTAGGCTTATAGATACTGCCATTTTTCAGGTGTTGATTGTCACAGTGTCCTCAGTGGTCTTCGTTCTTAGTGTAGCTGTCTATTTTCTAACTCTCTGTGTGTATGTGCATATATATTTCAACATGGTTTCTTAAGAAGAGCAGTTTTTTTTCATAAATCCTTCATGCTGCTTCTGAGGCTAATGGTTAAACTAGTTGGTTTTCACAGTCCATTGGAATAATATCTCTTCTGACTATGAAATTTTAAACTTCTATTATTCATGTATCTCTGAGTTAGACAAATAGCCCATTTTCACATGATATAAAAAAATCCAAGGTAGCCACAACACTTCTGTTGTGGTACAAAATGTCATGTTTATTCTTCCTCACAATTCAAAAGAAATTCTATATATAGAAAATTGCTTGCCTGCAGAGGTAGCAGGAACAGAAATCTGTCCCTGATGACTAGTTCACTACATACAGAGAATTGTTCATCCCCCTTCCTTTATTTTCAGTTCATGCAGAAACAGTTTCATTATGTGATGATGTGGATTTCTTACCCTGGACTTTGCAAAAGGAATGGAGAGATGTTGTGTTTCTAAGAAGAAGAATCTGGTCAACTTTGTCAAACAAATCTCCACATAAAGAAAGGAATTATTTTAAAAGGAGATTGTCCTACTAGCAAATTGTGTCACTGCCTCTCCTGGTTCAATTATATGCACAAAATGTGTAAAGAAAGAAATGTTAAGAAGGGCTCTTCAGATAAGATGTTCTTATCTGAGTACATCTACACCTCTTCAGCCATGTCACTGCTATTTGTTAAGTTGCTCTCATTCTCTTGGCCCAATCTGCACCACTGTTGTCACCTAAATGGCAAGAAAAGTGGATGCCCATTTCCACCCCTTGCTATTTTGACCCTTTTGTATGGAAATGCCATGAAGCGGGGAAAAACAGCAGTGCAAAAATATTGCAGGGTGGTGCTCAAGTTTGTCAGTCTCCAGTGGCAGCTCTGAATCAAAGGAGAGTTGATCTTTTTCTTTTTTCTTTCTTTTTTTTTAATATAGGTAGGGAAATTATATTTCAAATATAGTTCAAGCTGAATACTGAGGGGAAAATGTGGCCTGCATGTGGCCCCTTGCCCTTCCCCCCCCCCCCGAGAGCTGAGACTGTGCCATCAAAATTTAGAGGCAAATGGCTGATGATTTTAATGAGGCTTGGGGAGATTGAAAGTGAGAACAGGACTGCCTTGTCTCCCAGAACCACTTTATAACCCACTACTACCAATGCTCCAAATAGAATAAAACAAGTTATACATGTCAAGTTTTCAGCTGAAAACCTTTAACACCACATGTCCACTTGAGTCGCGCCATCTTCCCTAGCAGCTATTGGTATGGACTAAGAGCTTAAATTATCATTTTAAACAGTGCTGAGCTCAAATGCTCTAATAAATAATCAGGGCTGTGATGTACAGACAATGGTTACTTTCTATATAACATGTCCTTTGAAATTACCAAAATATTAAGTCCTAGCCAAAATGAATGAACCTGAGGTCAAGATCAATGCTTAGTCAACTGCATCCTAGTTATCGGGGGGGGGGGGGGGAGAGAGGAACTTTTAATGTAAATAATAACTGCATGCACCAAATTTAACAAAATGGGCATGTATAAGCCTACCAAGATATAAAAGAGGACTGAGTAGCAAGCTAACAATACATTATAACAAAATGGGGAAGTATATTATCCCAAGATAGTTTTGCATACAATAGTATCTATATTGTTATAATTCATATGCCTTCCTTTCTGTAACATTCACCAGACAAGTTTAAATTTTGGGTAGCAACTGTATTATATATCCAAAGATATAACACTACAGGGACTGAAAAAGCATATATAGAAGACCTTTTCAATAATCACATTTGCTTTGATTTAACAAGTGAGACTAAAATAAATTTTATAATATTCATAGTTGGGGATTTAGAAGATTTTGTTTTATGCAATAGAAGAAAATTCTGTGTCAACAGAAATATTTCCCAATACATTTTGCTTGGAAAAATGAATTGTATCCATATAAATGTGACTTCCTGGGAAGAATTAAATTGCCACTGAGTTCCATAATTACAGGCTACCATTGTTTCTTGTTGGCAAAATAAAATTAGCATGACTTCCCGTGAATGTATCAATATAAACTTAATATATACAAACATTCAGAAAAGATATGTGGGCATTCAGATACGAAGTGGTGAAAAATCCTATTTCCTTTAAAAGCCAGCCCTTTCCTGACCCCCCCCCCCCTGCACTGAGTAGAACTCCATGATTTTGAAACAGCCATATACTTTCTATAACCAGAAGAAAGTACTGAATCTGCTTGCATAAAGAAAGGGTGCCAGCTAGTGGGCAAAACATAAAAGATCAGCAAGCCATACTATATTTGAAGGCCTTGCCATCTGTACAGAATACAAATTCTCTTATCAGTGGCACATTTTCTTTAGAATATGAAATAAGACATACCATGGAATGCATTCTTTACACTAATATCACTAGGTAATATTTTTTGTTGCTGCTATATCTGCCTGGAGATCCCTGTAACACCGAGAATATGACTTTACTAAGAAATGAGGTTTGAAACATACACAGAAAGCAGAAATGTGTAAGAAAGTGGAAGTTCTAACCTAAGGCCCATTACTATTAATTACAACATAACAAGTATGCGTATAGAATGTCGTACATGCAGTAGAATATATCACACCATCAGTTATTCCCAACAGAAAGATGACGTACTATGATTGGTTACTAAGAGCACCAGCAAACATGACCATCGGCAGACCTGATGTATTGGCGTAGCGCTGTATCCTTGCGCAACACGAAACTGACCAAGGAAAAGGATACAGTAGAGACATATGGAACTACTTCGCTTCTGAAGCTTTCCAGCACCATTGCCCAGCACAGTGTCAGTCATGCCAGCTTAACCTTCTCTCTGTATTATTTGGTTGTAACTTTCTATAGCCTGTCAGACCCAAACCAGAGATACAAATATAGCAGTCACCCATTTAACATCAATGGTTTGACTGCTGTTCCAGCTAGAGATGTCTATAAAACTGGGCTGTAAGAGACCTGGAGGATATTAGATCCCGATATACGTATATAACACTGAAGAAGGTGTGGTTTGGGTCAGACTAAATGACACATGTATTATCAAACCTTAGTTCAGAGTCATTTTTTAATGAATGGAAAATGTCAGTGTCTTGAAAAGGGAGTAAGTTTCAAAAAATCAGCTTTTTAAGTCATCTGCCTGTTTCTGTGCATGCTGCATGTCCAGGTCTTTAACTTTTCTGCAGCCTATTTCTGCCTTGTATGATATTTGCTGAGAAGTAAAGATAAATACAGTGATTTGAAATGAATAATTCATGCTAATATTTTATGCATGGAGAGGAAAGGTTGCTGTAGAACTCCCAATGCTTTCAACCGAAGCTTTTTCTTTACATCCAGCATAAGCGCCAATAAATGAACCATCTTCATTGAACATCCTGTGGTCCCCGTCTCCATAATCCACTAAGCTATCAGCACTTTCTGCACCTTTAATGTCCATGTTAAGAGACCGCAAGCTTCCTTTGAGTGGCTTTTCATCACTGTCACTGAAAAAAGAAAAGACACTCGTGAGAAGCAGAAATGCACATTTTATCACACAGGGAAAATTAGGAAAAGAGCCATTGGAAATTCTATTTAGGGAGGGGAAAGTACTCCTACAGTGGATAATATATAATATTCCAAAATATTTGATTCAAGGCCAACTACCACCTTGGAGTGGGAGGCTCAGAAGCTTCAGTGACTCTGACTGCAATGCTGACAGGAGCAAAACCTCCTAGTAGGATCAGTAAGGCTGCCAGTAGGGTTGAAAGTAGAGAAGCAAAAGTAGCAGTGAAACACTCCAGAAAAATATTTTTAAATAGGGTAAATGGTTTACTAAATGGCAAATGCAGTTCAATTTGTACATACTGTATAAAGCAATGCATACTGGGACAAAATCCCTAATTTCACATGTACAGTGATAGGGTTTCAGGGGTCTATAACTTGGTTCAGCTGGCTCAGCTCTGCTCTCTTTTTTCGGAAAGCCTTGAAAACCCAGCTGTTTTCTCAGGTATGGGGCCCAGGAGAGTAACTGAGCTCACACTGTTGGTGAATGGTGGTTTTGTGTTTGTTGGCTGAGGGGGCACATAATCAAGGCCTATACAATCATACATCATATGGAGAAAGGGACAGAGACATGTTTTTCTCCCTATTTCAAAGCTCTGAGACCAGGATCACCCAATGAAGCTGACTAGAAAAAGATTTAGATCAGACAAAAGACGGTACTCCTTCATATAGCGCATAATTGAAGTGTAGAATCCATTCAGACATGGTAATAGCCACTAACCTGGATGGGTCTAAAAGAGGATTGACTAAATTATGGAGGACAGATCTATAAAGAGTTTAATGTTACTTTTGGGTAGGGGCGGAAACAGCAATGGGAAAGAGGAGACTTGATATCTTTCGTGTACAAAATATACATTTCCATTTGTTTGCTTCAGTTCTGAAACGAATCACATGGTGCAAATGACAGACTTGATGGTAAAGAGCTGGTAATTCTTTTCCATACCTGAAAACATCAATTGGAAGCAAGTATACTATAGTCTACCGGCAAATGTTATAGCAAAAGCTTGCGTTATGCTAATTCCATTTATTGGAGGAACTTCTACAGATTAGTAGGGATCAGGAGTGAGAGAGAAATTCATTCAGTTGGATTTCAGGGTACACTTACAAATTCAATCTCTGATATAAATTAATTCACACTTCTCTGTGTGTGGAATGTGTTAAGGAAACAGTGCACAAAAATATGCACATGGATGAAATTATTGTACAAAAGGACAGGTATGAGAATAGGAATAACTTGAAACTTCTAATCTCCAAAGAGAAACGGTTCTTTTTTTAAAGCCAATTTGGACTTTCTTTCTTTTTTTTTTCCTTTTCAGAGGATTTTTACAGGTGGGAACGGGAATGAAAGGCTTCTAGGAAGCAATCTCCAAATTTTGAAAAATGGCTCCAAGTGAACTTGAAACAGGCAAGTTCGGGCCACTTTAGGGGGTTATTAGGGTTTTTTGGGGGAAATGGGAAACGTCTACCACCAGATATCTTACACATGCAAAGACCCAAAATGCCCCCCCCCCCAAGTCATTTCCTCCCTGTTCAGTAATGTCACCTTGGTACTCCATAGCAAAACACTGCCCACCTCTACTGTAAGAGAAAAGGGGGGGGGGAGACAAAAGAAAAGAAAAATGCATATGCATTGTGTATAAATCTTTTTTTTTTTAATGTAATGGAAACAAGAAAGAATGAAAGTAGGCTGGCAAAATGAAAACTGAAATTGCAAAGGGCCAAGCCATATAATGCTAGTCACAATCAGACTAAATAGGAAGGATTTAAGTAGGATATTATACATGGAACAAAATCCAGAGAAAGAAGGTAATACTAGCATTGGAAAGATATTTCACCTAGGGAAGAAATGCATCTTCTAGGTGGCTTGCTTACCTTTCTAATTATCTGTCCTTTTAGAAAGCATTGCTATTAAAACTGACCAACGAACCAGGAAGATCCTTGAGGAATATGGTGAAACTCTTTGAAAGTGTTTTGCTTATAACATATTTCCAGTCAAACAATAGCATAACAAATTTCAAATCTGGAGTACAGTGGTTATATAGTTCTGTGCGGATTATTTCTTCATTTTCAGAAAAAAATAATACCTGTATCTGTGTGGGCTCCATTACACTCCAGAACAGATCAGCAATTTGACTGCTTAATGAAATAACTGCCCCAAATGCCCTAAGAATCTATTTTTATTTGACCAAAATCTCTACAAATATATTTAGAAAACCATCCACAAGAAACTAATAAAAATGGAATTCATTCCACAAAGAATTTATTTATAACTGAAGCGTTCCATATACATTTCGTATCATTCCCATGAAATTTCATTTGGCAATGGAAAAGTATTATTGTTTGCAACATTCTTATTAGAAGATCTTACAAGTAGTAGTTCATTATTAACTCACAACATTTCAAAGAAGAATATGTCTCACTAACCTATATTCACCAAAGATTTCATCTTTTATGGACTGGCCTTCAGGATCTGGATGTAAATCTTCTTTTTCTTTTACTGCACACACATTAAAAAAGTCATTTATTCAGTTATGTTTTAGGCATTTGCTTTCATTTAACAGGAATAAAAGCATTCCACTTAACACTGGCAATAAGATAGTTATCTTATTGTATCACCATTCTTTAAAGCTGCTTTACTAAGGCTGTGCTGAATTATTCACAATAATATCATTCAATCAGCTGTTGTTAACACCTGTAATTTACTTACAACTGATTAATTTAGTTTAGATGAAGCTAAATCACTAGGCTCTACAATCCCAGTCTCCTAAAGACCACTTACTATGTAAGTTTTGGGAGCAAACTAGTCAATGTGATTTGCTGCTCTTTGTTACAACTGTCTTATTTGTGGCCAAAACTATAGGATGAGTTCTTAGGCACAGTCCTCTCTTGAAAGAGAAGCATTTTTAATTTTGGCCTAAAAGTGAAAGCCTATTGTCACTGTCATGGCCTTTCACTATTATGTCCAGGCTTCTCCCTCAGGGAGTACTTTTGTCCTTCCAGAACTTCTTTCCTTCCCCTTTTAAAGGCATTGTACACAATCTTCTCAGAATAATACAGTGCACGGTTAAAGAAACATATAACAAATATAACATCAGCATGTGTGTATGTATGTATGAATCATGCCTTCTAAAATAAGAATAAAAACAGCAATATAAAACTTTCAATTAATTCCTTTTTGAGAAACTCTCTCTCTCTCTTGAACTACTCTATACTTGCTTGAAACTATTTTCAGCTCTTTCAACTTTTCCTTGTAAGTTTTAATTAACTAATTAAGTACTAGGCCCAGTGATCTTAAATAAAGGCTAGACCTCTATAGAAAGCCAAAATTAAGGATGAAATAAGTTTTTTTAAAAAAATCTTATTTCTATTGCTCCTGATGGAATCATCTTTAGATTGGATAGTAGCTGGTCTAAAATCTGTCCCAGCTGAGAGGATAATAAGTGAATGGGATGGCTTAGTGTTCTTTGGATCTGAAGGGTCTTCTCAGCTATCTTTGCTAACCTCCACCCTTAGAGGCTTTATGGGTCACATTTTTGGCCTTGAAGCTATCGATCATGCAGTCTGTGAGCCTGTGGGAAGGACTAATTATCTTGAGCCATGATATAGGAGACATAACATTGAAAAAAAACAGACAGTAAAACAAGATGGCTGGAAGTGCTATAAATCCATGCCATAGTCAATCATAGAAAATCAAACACAATTACAACTGGGAGATATATATATAAAGAAAAAATCGATCAAAGCCTACTTTTATCTATATACATACATACATACATACATACATACATACATACACACATACCACACCCACCCACCCACATATACATACATACATATATACACATATATGTATATATGTATATATAAATAAATAAAAATTCAGGGTTGTTGTATAATGTATTTCACATGTATCTAGAAAATACATGTGAAATATTACGTTACATGGAATAGGATCCTGTAAGTAAAATAAAGGTAGACTTTGATCCATTTTTTTCTTTTTAAAAGGACCCCAAGCAATAAAAAGTAACCATCTAAAAGGAGTCAACATCTTTTTTTAATATATTGATTGTTAAAGTATTGACATACCAAGAATATTTTAAAAAGCAAATATTGGAATGCAAGGAAAGTAGGGAAAAAAAAGGGGGGGGGACAAGATAATCCAAAAAGAGAGACTAGTATGTTTAAATAATAATAAAAAAAGAAAACTATCATGAAAAAAGAAAAAGTGGATTACATCCTTCCCTTCCATTTGCATCCTGTACCACATGCCCTAGTTTAAGTATCTGAACTTTACATCCAACATTAGTGACCGTTGTTAGTTTTTGCTCTGTAAGGGAGCCATTCTTGCTTGAAATTGGTTAAACTTCTATTATGGATATAGACTGTCGATTTTACATTGCAGCATATTCTCCCATTTTACTCTCCCAATCTGGTATCACAGACAAGATATCTCTTTTCTAATATTGTGCTAAGTTTATTCTTGTTGTGGTCATTATGTATCTTGGTACATTATAATATTTTTTCATTTATGTTTTCTGGGCTTATGCCTAGCAGATACATCTGTAGTTTCAGTTCAGGTTTTATTTTTAAAAGTTTTTGGATTTTTTTTTTTTAATGCATTTCTTTCCAATTCTTTTGAGCGATTTTTGCATGACCTCCACAAATGTTCCTTCTTTGTTATGATATTTCCAACGTTTGTTGTTCTACACTTTATCTATCTTGGTGATCGTAGACAGAGTTATATACCATCTGTTGTACATTTTATACCAGATTTCCCTGGAAAAGAATCAATATCATGTGGGATGGATAAAGCATGTAACCTCAAGTTAAAATGATAGAGAAAATGACAGCTTTCTTGACAGGATCTTTATTTTCAAAACCAGAAGTTCTAACTATGCCGTGTACATTATCTGTATCTGAACAGCTTTTTTGTTTGTTTTAGGTTATTTATTTGTTTATTTATCCAATTTATATGGCTGTCCATCTCACAAAAACATGACTCTGGGTGGTGTACAAGACTAAAAACAATTAATATATAGAATTATTTTTATTTATTGTTTGTTTGTTCATTAAATTTGTATGCTGCCCATGTCCCCCAGAGGGTGACTCTGGGTGGCTTATTATACTTTAAAAAATACAAGGCTAAGAAAGAACAGCAGGTGTTAATAACAATGGAGGCACCTCAGTATCTCACTGGGGTAACGCTATACTCAAAGATACCAGAATGAAGACAGAGACATCACTTTACTGGCTATTAAGGCAAGTAGACGTGTAGCTGACATCACCAAATAGAAACCTCTGAATGGTGTGTATGTGTTTGTGGAGACTTTTCAACTTTTTTCAAGTTGGCTCTGTTTCAGGTAGGGTCTGCTTCTCTTTCAGCTGATCCCAACTTAAAGCAGAATTGGCAGTCTTGTCCCTTCCATGCTGCCTCCCTGCATCTTCCCCATGGAAAGAAGCTCTTTACTTTCATAAAGGATAAGAAGAGGTAACTTCCAGAAGTTCCCTAAGGTCTCTTATTAGCTGTTGGTAACATGCAGAGGACCATTTCTTGCTGGGGATCATGAGGATTATGTGGCTTTCTCACCCCAAGAAGGCTTAAAAACTCTAGCTTTGGAGTGAGCCAGGAAAGGCTTGCACGTCATTATGAAAGTATACTCATATTGGAGAGCGTGTTTTTCCTTACCTGAATATTTTCCTCCTCTGTTCCTTTTAACAAAGCAGATAGTAAGCAACAGTAAGGTAAGCAAAGCGATGGCACCCATCAGTCCAATAAACCAACCTTGTGTAGAGATTCTTTCATAAACTCCAATGTGAGCTTTGAACAGAAAAGTACATACAGTGGTATAAGAAAAAAACAAAAGATAGCATTTTAGAACTGATGATTGTGGATTGAGCAACTGAGATTGTAAACTTTTGCACATGCTCCTGTTTTATGTCTCTGTAAGCACATGTGGGAGCTTTGTGCTCTTACAGAGCATAAACCAGCACTCTGCCTCAGGCAGAACTGGGGATCAATATTTAAATTAGATGAAAGTGTGCAAGACACATTATTGATATTTGAAACACATATCTCATTACAGATTTTGATTTAACAAACAGGAATAGAGTACTTAAGTCAGCTTTTCATGCAAAAGTAGGAAAGAGCGAGTTACAAAGTGTATAGAAAAGATGCAAATGCATAGCTAACTGGATTTAATATGCAAGAAGAGAAGAATCTACTCTTCTGGGACTGGCAAGGCAATTAAAATCTAGGCCAAAAAAAAAAAAAAAAAACAACCCCTGAACAAAACTGGCCTTTCTGAACTACTTTCTCATTAGTCTTGGAAGCCAAGTCAATGTATGCCTCTGAATTTTAAATCTAGATTATATTCATTCTAGAACCAAAACGGAGAGATGTTTCAGTATCCGGCTTACCTACGGTGGCTCATGTTCTGCAGGAAATTGTGCGTTAGAACAGTTCCCTACAGGAGCTACCAGGGCAGGGAAAGTGGGGAATTCTGAAGAGAAGTGTGCCAATGTCCTAATCAGAAATCAACAGAATAATCCCAGAAATAGAAGACACCATTTATAGAAAGTATGTGTCTAGGATAAAGAAGTGCCCAAGCACAAAGCGAAATGAGCAGATTTGTGACCTGCATCTTCCACTGATGTTGTATAATGCTTCAAGCCTAGGCTTTCCAGATGCCTGACCTCAGCTGCCCTTTCAAAGAAGAATTTGTGAACGAAAGAATGAAGACCCATTCACAAATCTGATTGATGCATTCTCTGATGTCCACTTCTTGCTCCAGAATTGTATTGGGAGAAATATTTTCCCTCTTTATCTTGTTAGATACCCTCTCTCAATCTCAATCCTCTCAATCCTCTCTCAATCTCTTACCTATCTATCTAGATAAACTATCTTCTGCAATGCCATTATTTCTGTGCTGTAGCAATAGCTGGAGATTCAGTCAAGGAGGGTAACCCCCCCACCTCCATTTTCTGTACTACCATATCTACGTCTACAGTGACAGAATTTTATTTATTTATGTATTTATTGTAGACATTTATATAGCCGCCCCTCTCGTACCAAATTCTGGGCGGCTCACAATTCTCTCCTGACATTTTAACCTCTCACAAAATTTTGGATAATACCACTTGCCTATCTGACCCACATCTTTTCCACAAAGAAAAGATATGAGAACAGGAACTGAGAACACATGCGTCTCTGCAACATATATTGGCACAATGGTTTTCCGTTTGCAACAGTAAAACACTGGAATGCCTTTGTGTCAACTTACCTAAGAGCAAAAATCTAGATAGACTTCAGATGACAGGAAAGTATACAGAAACTATGTAACTCTTTGCTGCCATCCAGTGGTTCTGTTAAGTTTTGCCAGACATGGTAGCTCTAATTACTGTTATTTTCTTTGCATAGATGGATTTGGGGTTAGTAACAGGAAGTTTGCTATTAAAGGTAAACCAGAAAAACAAGCAATGTGGTGGGATGGGACTGATTACATTCACACCAGCATTTATTGCAAAGATAATTTGCAAGTCTCAGTTTAACATTCAAAAGGATTAAGAGAAGACTACCAGGCCAGGCAGAACTCCTCAAAATTGTGGTGCTTGAGGATTATGAACTGGGAAACTGTTTTTTTTTTCTCCCCTACTGTATAATTGGGTGCATTAGGTTCTGAATATATAATTGTATAATGTTACAATTGTATGATGTATAATGTTAACATGCAGTTGCTAAAGTTTTGTTTTTGTGAAAATCACCGTCCTCTCAGAGGCCTTAAGAATTTCTCACCTCTCCCCCTGGTCTCAATTACATCTGCAGAAATGCTATTATTATCAACCCAATTCTTAGTCATTAGTCGAATTGTGTTTGCAGTTCCAGGATCAAGTGCCTCAAGAGGCTGAATCTTTGGGGTGGGATTTACTTCAGAAATCTTCCCGACAGCGTTACCTATGGAATGCACAGAGTCAAGTCAATTATGTGAATTGGGTTAGGGCCTGAGAATATAAAATTACAGAATCAGTACCAATATTAATATGTCAAGCATTTATCCTCAGAGAATATTGCAAGTATTACCAGGGATCATTTAGGGAAATTATTCTATGACATATTAATGTTCATATAGTATATGTTCTAAATTATATTTAATGGATGTTACATACTTGAGCAGGTTTATATGTAGCTTATTTTATTGATTAAATTTTCATAAGAGCTATTCATTTAAATTACTGGATAATTTAGCCTAGTTTCTAAGAATTCAGGGAAAGAACCCTAAATTTAATAACAAATTCATTGATTCATTCCACATATTTAAATATCCATATAAAGTGTATGTTCATATAAATAAATGGAAATGTAGTAATACACAGCATTTCTATAAAACACATTTAAATCTATATTTGTTAATAAATGCTAGAATATACATTTTTAAATTAAAAACTCAACTTCTAAATTGTTGCAACTTCATTGCTGAAAAAAAAAATCAAATTATTTATATAGAATCATTTATATACCAAATGATTTATATAGATTTGGTATATCTGATTTACCAAAATCAAAGATATAATTGAATATTAACAAATCTTTTTAGATGAAAGAGACCAAATTTACCTTAATTATATTAATATGATATTGCTTTAGGGAAATAGTAATTAATACAATTGACTAATTGATTTAAACACGGCAAATGAAATGTGAGAATTAAAAGGTTATAAGATTTGGTTCATCTTAGTAAACTGAATTAAAATTCTCTATTAAAATAAGTACACAAATAACGAGTCAGAAATCCCCTTGGAATTATCACTGAGGAAAAGCAAGTCTCTTCTGGGGCTCTTAAGACTAATATAAGCTTTCATAGCAGAGGTCTCAGGACTACATTTCAGCCTCAGGCATGGCCCAGAGCCCCTCTAAAAGTTGCCACCAAATTGTCCTATTAATGTGGAGGAAAAGGAAAATGTATGAGAAATTTTATTTAAATTAATTTAATATAAATTAGATTCAAATGTAATGTAAATTAAATCAAATTCAGCTTTTCTCTTGCCCTTGCCTACTTCTTTGCCCTGAGTACATCTACTGCAGTCTGGTCCTGATCCACCATTCAAAGGCAGAATGCAGTCATCAGTCCAAAGAGTATTGGGAATTTTGGATTTATGCCATAAGAAATGTGTTAATTTTTAAAGTATCATAAGGCACTTTCTGGTTTCTGCTCTAACACAGTAGTTGTCACTCACTAAATAATTATTTTATTTCTGTTTCATGAATAAAATATAAAGTGAGTATGTAATTTTATTCTTGAGATGTTGATGCTTTTAATTTATTTTGTACAATATTGGGACATCATAATTCTTTAAGATGAAACAAAAAAATTGAGTTGAATGTTTAAATCCTAGATATGAAATCTGTACATTATTTTATAACTCTTTAATCTTCTCTTAAATAATATTTTATAAATATTTTCTAAGTATTCTTTTAAAATAATAACTTGTTTTGCTTTGTTTGCTCAGTGTATCTAGTATTACAACCTAAAGTGCAGTGTGTCTAATATAAGATTCTGCATAGTTATTAGTTCACAGATATAGTGGAGCTTGCAAACACTTAAGATAATTTGCATGTCTGATGCAGAAGCAATGATTATTAGTTCTGGAATAAGAAAGCAAGCAAATAGCAGCTTCGAGAGATTAACACTCAGAAGATAACTGAAAGGAAAAAAAGAGAAAAGATTAAAAATGGTTGGATATAGACCAAAACAGCAGAATATGACAAGATTTCTCCAAAACAACTATTCATCAATTACAATCAGTACTTTAATTATTATAGTGCCAGAGAGAGTTAAAGGGAATAAGTTGATTGGTGCATTAAACTAACATTTGATGAGAAGGGTTTAACGTAATTAAAACTATCTGGCAGAGTTGATGTTGCTAAATTAATTCCATGAAGCTGAAACTACATTTTCTAATCAAACCACAAATTAAGCAGCAGGCCATTACAAGTTATTTTTTCCCTAAATGCGCAAAGAAGTACACTTAACAGAAATGTTTTCTGAAAGGTAACAAGGGGAAAATATATTATGTCAATTTCTGTCATTTCAAATAATCCAAACTATTAAAAGCTGTCAGATATACAGAATTACAAACTGAAAGTAACAGGAGGCTCCAGCCAATTTTATATCCACTTTGTCAGGAACATTGCGGCTGCTGAAGTAACTGGAAATTAAGCATGTTCCATCAATTGCTTTAGACATCAAGTTTCAACAGGCATTCCTAATAATCATGTTTCTGTGATAACAATCTTTACGGATGTTCAAAGCATTTTGACCTTGAAACATTTTGACTCTTTTGTGGGTTTCAAGACTGTTTTAAGGTCAAGCAAAATGTATTATTTTTTCAATCTCAGAACAGAAGCCATCTATTTAGAACATTGCTATTTCAACTGTCCTGAGCACTAAGATTGAGCAATTGTTGTCTTTTAATGATTGGGTTATTTTTTAACTTTTTCAGATGTTTTCTAGCTTAGCCATTATACCAGTATCAGTTATGACCCTACTGATATTGATGGGTTGATGTGGAGATGAAGGAAACTGGGTATAGCAGTGAGATGCAGGTAGTCCTCAACTTACAACAGCTATTGGGACTGGAATTTCTGTTGCTAAGCAATGTGGTCATAAAGTGTGACCACATTGGTTAGCAACAGCAATCCCTGCAGTGTGGGTTGCTGTTGTTAACCAAATCCCATGGTCATTAGATGAAGCAACTTCCTGCCAGCTTCCCACAACCAAAGTCATTGGAGAAGCCAGCAGGAAGTTGCAAGTCCCAGGTCTGCAGGCAGGTAAGTGGCTGCTGCTAGGTGGGGGAGGGAGGGGAGGGTGTGCAAGGGGGTGCATGAGGGGCACAGTGCAGGTTGGGGAGGGTCCATGAGAGAAGGCTGGGGAGGGTGCATGAGGGTGCAAGGGAGGGTGAGCAAGGGTGTGGCGCAGGTCAGGAAGGGTGCACAGGGGTGCAAACGGGTCTTGAGGGAGGTGCAGGAAGGGTCAGGGAGAGTGTGAGGATGATTGAGTGGCCATTGACTTTCTGGGGAGCCACTGACTTTCTGGGAAAACCAGCAGGGAAGGCTGCAAATGGCAAACATGTGATCGTGGAGTGCTGTAACCAGTCTAAGTGCGAACTGGTTGCCAAGCACCTAGATTGTGATTCCACGAGCATGGGGGTGCTGAGATGGTTGGGACTCCAAGGACCAGTCGTAACCACCATTTGTTTAGCACTGTTGTAACTTCAAACAGTTGCTGAACGAATGGTTGTAGGTCAAGGACTACCTGTAGAAGATATTTCACACCTGCATAGCTGCCAATTATTGCTATTTCTTAAAAAAAAAACAAAAAAAACTTTGCTACAGATATGCAAATCTAAAAACTGTTAACCTAATGTATGAAAATCTAAAGTCTATTAGCATGATGTTGCAAGCTATTATCTTTGGTATACATACATTATCTGCATGCTCTTATAATTGGTTTACAAAAAGTATTTTGGTTAGGGATGGATTGCTGAGCTTTAGTGAGGCATTTACATCCTGTACATTTTTATTTTTTGTCCTGCTGATGTTGAATTTTCATGGAGCAAATATTGTGATGCCTTGGCCTTGTCTGTTGGCCTCTGGGATCTGTTTGTGTGTGTGTATGCTGCTCTGTGCATACTCATGATTCTTGTTGTTCTAATCTTAATGTTGATGCAGTTACACTCCAGCAAATCTTTTTCGCACCCAACAGCCACCCATATGTACAAGCAAAAACATCAGCAAAGGATAACACAAGCTGAAAAAATATCAGACATGATTGTTGTTGTTGTTGTTTAAGTGGGTAGGGTAGCAGTCTCTACAGAAAATCAGATACAAGGATGATTTTTTTTTTAATGAAAAATATTTTGAATATGATTGTTTTGTTCTGACTTTGAAACAAAATACACTTTCCATTTTGTACATATCCCCAGTCATTATTACTTTGTAATAATCAAGGGCTGGGGGTGGGGGTGTTCAGTGCTTATACAATTCTTCATAAATATATTCAAGAATGTACAGTATAAAAAGAATCCCATACAGGTAACTAGAAGTGGAGAAGTACTGTAAGAAGAAATGTGTTGTTAACGCAAAGAACAAGATGACACAACTAGTTCATGTACAAAAGCTAAGAAGAATAAATCTCTTCCATCACTCAAGGGCTACAGCAGGCTTCATTCATGTCAAAAATTACATATCAGATGTGTGCTGGGCCAGGATTCAATTAGTGGAAATTCAGATATTTTAAGGGATGAAATTGATTCCTTAAGTCTTGCAGAGTTTTAAAGCATCCAATTACCACCTAACCCTGCAAAGAATTCCAAAATAATGTAAAAAGAGACCAACACTTCTTGTCTATACATTCTAGGTTAAGAGTGGGAGGCTTCCGGGCCAGGAAAAGGGATACTGGCAAGATGCACGTGGCATCTGGGCTACTTCTTTTGCATATTCTGGGATAACCAAAAGAGATCTAAAGGCAATAAAGTATTTTAGGAGCTATAGGATAAGAATCTCTGTATTTGAGTACTTCCCTCACTCAATCTGTCCTGTAGGATTTAAACTTTGCCATTCATCTTTTGGTTTATAGTCAAGATCCAAGGAGTAAATTTCTGTTTGTCTGAGGTTTCTACACTGCAGTGTCTATTCTCCGTGGCATACTTTATGAGTCAACTTCTGTTCACACAGTGGAACTTCATCTTGTTTTTCTTCACCCCAGTCTCCCAAAACTGGTTTGGAAAGTTCCTTATCATAGCAACACTATGGACACAGGGTCTGACTGCCAGTTGTAGCAGTGAACATCATATGAGTATGATGTTTGTAGAAGGTCGTATCTAAAAATGTCCCTCTGCCAGCATTACTCCTCCTCCCATCGTGTCCTCCAACTTTGGAAGTACTAGTTCCTGAATTGGAGGAGGACCCCTACCCCCATTAAATACACATACAGTACATACATACATACATACACACATATATTTTGGAGTGTCAGTGAATTGTTTGGTTTGAAATGTCTACAAAAAAGCTGCAACGGTTTGACCTTTCCCAGCCTCACTCTTACTGAAACCCTAATAAAGTCAGACAAAAAGAAAAGGATATCATAAGGCTGTTTAAAGACTTAATAAAATAGAAACGAGTCTGCTGTACAACAGGTATCCAATTAATATTAACTGCTGGATAAGGAGATTTTGATACAGGCTTTTGGTTTTTATAAAAATTTCATATTAATATTCAGACATATTTCCCTCTGTAAGATCTATGCAAAGATTTAGTTAATGTATAAATCCATTGAAGATAGCCTGGGAGCTATATTTGGTGCCTGAAGAAGATAAATAGTATGTGTATGTATGCATTGTAGTATGCAACAGTAGTTTGAAAAGAAAGAAAAATGAAGAACTTTAAACAGTAAAAGGAAATACATACAGTAACAAAATATTTATAGGAAATATATTAAAGGTCACTAAGTTACAGCTATTAGTTTAAGAAAACCAAAAACAGATAGGTTAATTTTTGTTTTTAATATCCAGAAGGTGAGAACTAATAATAAAATCAACAGGGCACCAGCTTCCCTCATTTTTCTTTTATATCAAGGGGCCCATATAAACATTAAATGCTGATCTGCAATTTCAGATTTCTCTTGAGTTTGGAGACTTACAAAAATGAATGATACTTTGGAGACAATAGGATAAACTTAACCCAATAATGAACAATGTTACTATTTTCCCAAGTTATGTCTGTTAAGATTCATATTTATCACAAAATGTTCATCACAAATGGAAAGTTAATACAGACTTTTATGATATTTTCTAGGGCTATGAGTAAGGGGAAAAATATTCACCTCAAAATATAACTTCATTGCATTTGATGGAGAAGCACCTAAGCTTGGAAACCCATACTTGGACTTAGTTTAGAGATCCAATCTTGCCTGTTTCTGAGACTTTTTTCCCACTGTTCATAATGGAAGACATAAAAGTCTTTTCTGAATTGCCAGTTTTCAGATGATGTACATCTTTAATATTTGTTTAAGGAGATCATATATATTCTTGGAGATTTTGTGGAAAACTTGAACATGACATACGGTACAGAGATTCCCCTAGTAAAGCCCTATTAAATTTTAGAAGGAAACCTGTAGGTGGTAAGGTGCTATTCATTTGAACCTAGATGAGGCCCTTGATGGGCACTGACAAAACTCTATCTAAAACCTTGTGTGCTTATAAAGACACACTGCCTAGTCTCTCTACACTTTTGAGGAGAAGGTGAATTAGGGACCTTTCTCATTTTGATTTCAGCACCAATGTGTTCAGTTTATTACTTTCTGTATACATAATGGAGACAGTGTCCTTGGAGGAGGACCTGTCAGGCCTTGTGTCATGCTTTCCACTTACAGAGAATCTGCAGAATGTGTAGGAGATTAAAAAATAACTCACATTTAGTTCTAGCATAATTCTTGCCTTCTAAAGTAACTCTAATAGTCCAGAAGTGTAAAAGATAACAATGATTCAGGGGATTCAGCAGAACCCAGATTCTTTTCTCCTCAAATTGCTAAGACAGTTTCAGACTTGAATTGCCAGCCAAGACTCTATGAGGCTGAAATAAGGTAGCCAAAGCTGGACTGTAGCATAGGGTGGTTAGCTGAAAGAAAAAAGTTCTTACATGCTCTGTATACGTGCTACATTTTTTGTTTGTTTGTTTTTTGTTTTGTTTTGTTTTGGTTTTTTGTTTTGTTTATTTGTTTCTGTGTTGAAAGGTCATAGAATCTTAGACTGTTCCATAGTGGTCATCTAATCTAGTGGCCTGCTCAGTGGATGATCTGCTAAAGCATTTTGGAGAGTTAGCTATCCAGACTCTTTCTTAAGACATCCAGTGAAGGGGAATATACCACTTCACAAGGCAACCTATGCCTCCAATTGATAGCTCTTATTTTTTTAGGAATCTTTTTCTAATATCTAGCCTGAACTTACTTCCCTATAGTTTTAACCTACTGGTCCTGGTCCTGCCCACTGGGCAAGAGAGATGTCCACTCTCTCCTCTATATGACAATCCCTATCTATCTATCTATCTATCTATCTATCTATCTATCTATCTATCTATCTATCTATCTATCTATCTATCTATCTCACAGCAGTGACTCTGGGTGGTGTACAAAGATTAAAACTACCATAACAATATAAACCGATCATGACAGTTAAACAGTAACCCTCAAAACAAAAAGCCACATCACCAACAGAGCTTACCAACTGCCTGGCCTGAATGACTGACCCAAATATCTGAAGACAGCTATCATACTTTCCCCTGAACTTCTCTTTTGCAGGCTAAACATATTCAGTACCTTTAACCATCTTGACTTGGTTTTCAGTCCCTTCATTCTCTTGGTAGCCCTACTCTGAACTTGTTCTGGTTTTTCAATAGCCTCTTTAAGCTGTGGTGCCAAGAACTGGACACACTATTTCAGGTGAGGCCTGATCAAGTCAAAGTAGACTGAGACAATTACAGTTGCAATTTGGACTGTATGCGGCTGTTAGAGCACCTTAAAATAGCATTTGCCTTACCAGCAGCTGCATCACGCTGTTGCCACAATGTTGGATTATCATACTATCATTCCCACAAGTCAATCTACCCAGTACAGAATATGGCATGCCTATCTAGTCTATAGAACAAACAAATCATAGTTCAATCAAATCAGCTAAACCAAAAAGCAACCACTGTTATTATGTGCTGATTTTGCTTGAAAGATTCAACTAAATCTTCCACAAAGAAAAAGAAATATAGTGTTTTTCAACAGAACTTCAAAGGCATGATTTCTTCTTTAAAGCAGCATGGGCGGGTCTCCCACAGTCCCAGTTTCTGCTTTAAATGAAATGTACTACTTTCTAATTAGATAACCCATTAAGTACAAGAAAATGTTTGACTTTTCCTTGTCAACACTGTTATTACATGTTATTCACACTGATGAGCTTGGGCATTTTCTACTTAGCCCATTCCCTCTGGCAAATTGGTGTGCCAATCTCACTTAATTTTACCAATTAATATCTAGTTGGTTCGTCAGATATAAGGATGGAGTTGTAAGCTATCCAAGTCACTCATCTGATCATATTTTAGCTGAATGATGGATGAAATTGTACTAATGGGGCTTTGATTGGAAATTAAATGGTTCATCTAGTGACCCCCTGAATGTTACAGTTGAAAGAGCTGCAATTAAAAATGGGCGTCAGATTTAAGCACATGCGTATCAAAAGCAGTGCTCTGTTGTGGCAAATATTGTCAAATTGAATATGATTATATTTTTGATGACTATAACAATAGATTTACGTGGTATCTTTTACCCCTGTAGAACCAAGACTCTTTGACTCAGTATGATTGCATGAAGTTACACAGATTTGCTTAAGGAAGTGATCTGGACTGAGGAGATGACTTAATCTACTTTGCTGAATCAAAACTCCTGAATCAAAGGAGATTTTCCACACTACTGGATTTTCTTTTCTGCTGTCTATGGTTGGGAGAAAACAAGAGGCATGAAAATATGTATTCTTTCATGCTACTGGTTCCCTCAACTGGTCATTACCTGGCGAGTACTTGGGAGAATTGAGTGCCACCAAAGGAGCCTGTCTGCACCACTGACCTTTCTCAGCTGGGTGAGTGGTCTGTGGAGGATTCCCTGCACCCTGTCCTGGAAGTGACCAACTGAAAGATTCCTTTATGAGTGCTGAGGAACCTTTGAGCAAGCCAACTCCAGTATGTACAGTGGGACTTCCTGCAGTTTGTACTGGAGCCACCCATCCTGGGCAATTCTTGGTATGCAATTTTCTGCAGTTTCTACCAGAACTTTCCAACCTTGGAAGCTCCATGGCCAACGCTTCAAGAGAAAGCTCTTTCAGACTTCTCCTGCAGCATTTGCTGAAGAAGGCTTTTCAGCCTTCTCCTATAACATGTGATCTGTGGAGGAAAGATGAGAGTAGCTCTGAAACAGGAGGCAGTGAAGCAATATGGGTGCTTACTTGGACCTTAGGTGTTAGGGGTCCCCAGTTATAGTGAAGCAACATGATGCTTCTCTTGGATCTTATGTAAGTGACAAGATCATTATTGCATGAAGGATCTTTGAGGAGTGTTTCACTTGTCACTTTGTTGAAACGAAACACTGTTTTGAAGCTTTGCATGGTATTGAACTGCTTATCTTCTTAACAAGTTTGCAAGTAAAAAATAAATCCATGTCCTCACCGAATTATCACAGGAAGCTATTTTGCAAATATTCAGAGAAAAGAAAAAGACAAAGTAGTTGATGAGGAATATTTTTAGTAGATAATGATATGCAACCTTCTGAAGCCTTAAGTATCAGCATTCTAAGGATAAGCACTACTCCTTTTCCTTCCGATTAATTTTCCTTTAATTCAAATATCCAAATGTTAAGATTAAGATTGAATTGGTAGAAATGCAGCCCTGCTTTTAACTTACTATCTTGATTTATTGTTATTCCTTCCTCTGTAATAGGCTTCCCACATCCTTCTACTGTACAAGCCCTTGCATAGAATTTATACTTTGTGCTGAGGCTTAGATTGGACAGTCTGAAGCTTAATGATGATGAATTGGAAATACTGATTTCATGCAAAGGCCCAATGTTATCAGTTTCATTAACTGAAAAACAAAAGAAGAAGCGGATACTATTTAGTCAGACATCAACATTAGAAATCAATTCATTTGTTAAAAATGTACCTCATATACCAACTCTATGCTTCACCTATGTACAACATAAAACACTTTCACTGCTGTTAAATATATATATAAGCGTGGTAAAAAAACAAAAAACAAAAAAAAAACCTCTCACCCCTATGGCTGGTCTGTGTCTTCCTCAATCTCAGGTCCTCTACCAGAGGCCTGGGAGATTGAGGGTTCTGTGCAGTGTCTTAGCTTAAACTTGGGAGGGTCTAGCCCATACGCTGTGCAGATATTCCTGAACACAATGCCAGCTACTTGGTTGTGCCGTTCAGTGTATGCTGTTCCTGCCTGCATCTTACACCCTGCCACTATGTGTTGGATTGTCTCTGAGGCCTCTCTGCACAGTCTGCACCTTGGGCCCTGTCTAGTATGGTAAACCCCTGCTTCTATGGATCTGGTGCTTAGTGCCTGTTCTTGTGCTGCTATGGTCAGTGCCTCAGTGCTGTCTTTTAGTCTGGCCCTTTCCAGCCACTGATAGGATTTCCCAATGTCAGCCACCTCAGCTATCTGCCGATGGTACATCCCGTGGAGGGGCTTGTCTTTCCATGGCACTTCCTCTGTTTGAACGTCCTCCCATCATCAGAGCTCTCTGTCCAGAAGAGTGCAGTGCTGGGAACAGCTAAGATACTGTGCAGAACCCTGATATAGGACCCAAAATTGAGGAAGACACATACCACCCATGTGAGAGGGGATTTTTTTAAATCATTATTTCAAAAATATAGAAAAAGAATTATAAAAATGTTGGGGATTTTTCACCTTATGAAAAGTTTCTGTTTAAAGAAAATGTATACTTAACTCCATATTCTAATCATTCTTCCCCCAAGTCACACTATTCCTTCTCTACCAGCTTGCATATCTATCTTCCTTTGCTAGTAGTCAAACTGTGGATTGGGAAGAAAACTCTTTGTGACTAGTGAAATTCACTCTATAAAGTTGGTGCATGGTTGCAGTAAGATAATTTTGCCAAGCTAAATCAAGCTAAAATGTATATTGTCAAGTCATCACTTCATATATTCAGCCAGCTGATCCTTAAAGACAAAAAATTAAACAAACAAAAAAAACAACAACAAAAAAACCCCAATGTTTGATTTATAGCAGAAAAGTTAGGAGCCCTTAATGACTCTGTGTGAGTCTGTCCAATTAGAATTGAATCATAGGTTCTGTATCATTAAAAAAAAAAAAAAACTGGGAAAGGGCTGTCCTGTCTAAAATGTAAGAGAGGAAACTCTTTCCATCATATTTTGACATCAGCTAAGAGTGATCTGCTTTAAGGAAACACTCTTAAACCCTAAACCCAAAGTAGACTTTTCATTTACTTACTCATCTGGTACTGCAACATGTATCCAGTGATAAAGCCATTTGGTTTCTTCGGTGGCCCCCATGACAATGTTACTGAGTCTTTATCAAAGTTTAGTATCTTTAGAAAGTGTGGTTTTTCTGGGACTGTAAAATACATATGTAAAGATTGATCATTAATACACTTTTATTCATTTATTCATATAAAATATGTCCAGTTGGGCATATGGCAAGTATATCACATTTATCTAAACATTGTTGCTGTTGTGAGCTGCCCAGAGTTGTATTTTAAGATGGGCAGCCATACAAATCTCTTAAATAAAATAATAAATGAAAATGAAGCAAGTAAATAGTAGTCACTCAGCTCATCTCTACATGTTATTGAAAATGCAGACAACTCTCCAACATATACTTTAATAGGTAAGTTCTGTAAACCAATTCTGTAAAATGCACATGACTTTTTTCTGGTTTCTAAGATTCAGTTTGGACTAGTTTGAAACATTTTAATATTCCATCCTCTGTTTGAGAGCCAACTAAGTATTCGGCTTTTGAAAGATAACTCCTATGTTATCAGAGGATTTCATTCACCAAATTACAGAATGAGTTTTACAGAATCATTTTTCTTAGAAGTGGAGAAACCATGAGAGATTTGTACTTCCTCTTTCCTCAGTTCCTCTCTTGTATGAAATGAAGCTAGACATTCTTTCTACCCCCTTCTGCCATCACTCAGCATGGCTATATGGGCTCTTGAATCTGCGCCTGAGAAGGCATGTGTTACATTTAAGATATTAGAGAAACTATGTGAAAGTAGGGCATATGCTGTAGGTAGTACCTCACTGCTTCTAACAGTGAATGTCTGACTCCAATACAGCTTTTGTAATTCATAGATCTTATCTAATTTGCGACTGATATGTGTCCATTATGTTGTTAGAAAATTTCAAGGAAGAATAATAAACAATGCACTTATATCAAGCACAATAACAACTCTAGTAGGTCTACTGGATATATGCAGGGATTAAGTTGATACCCAGCTAGGTAACATCTCCAGTTACCGAGTCAGGTAACAAAACATTTTCAAGAATACAACCAAGCTCAGAGAACCCCAAGGACTCCACAGTTCAACCCTGAGCTATGCATATTCTCTTCCATTAAGTGGATAATCGTTCCTGATAATAATCAGATATTAATTCGATATCTCTGATTGTGGAAATATCCAGACATGCAGTACAACCAAGTCAGTTGCAAAGAGAAAAATGCAGTTACAAAGGTTGGCTACTCTTTCCTTTCTATTCCCCCCTTTCCTCCTACTTTACCTCCCTCTGGGGTTTGGAATTCATACGCAATACTTTCAGGTCCATTTCCTTTGGAATTAAAAGCCAAGACAGTTAAGTGGTATACACTAAAAGGCTCTAGACCAGGAATCATTCCATCATTTCGGTCTGCTTTAAACGTCAAGGAGCGTTTCTCTGGGTGATGGGTTTTTTCATCCAGACGGTTTCGGATTTTCCACCAGTTGACCTGTAGAGGGATGTTTGTTTGAATTTTTGAAGCAGGAAGCAGATGTGACTCTTTGACTGCATTCACATCACTAAATCACCAACACATGCACATGTGCATGCACGCATACGAGCACAGACACACACACACACACACACACACACACATACACCCTAGCCAAAGGTTAAAATTAAATAAATAGGCTTGCATATTATGGAAATGCAGCCTCTAGTTCTTTTGCTGATCTGGTTAAACTGATGTTCAAACACAAACATTTTACAAAAGCTTATTGATAATCCAAGGGTCAAGGTAAAGAAAACAGCTAGGGGGAAGAGTGGAGAACAATATCCACCTTATATCCTCTAAGGTGCCCACGAACCCGATCTTTTGGAATTGTAGACCAGATGACTTTCACCAGAGTACTGTTGATGACATGCACAATTACATTTGAAGGAGCTGCTTCTGGAACTGAAAACAGGAAGATGACATTTATTTGATATACACTATATTCAGCATACAGTAGTAGGTTTTTACTTTGTGCTTACATGAATTATAAGTTTAATATAATGTTCAACCATCTCCAATCTCAGAGGATCTCTTTTAGAAGTGAATGAGGGTTAATGGACTAGAATTTCAAACAGTACTCCAGGCAATTCTGTGATGACAGATATGCCATTTTCCCCGCATTTCATTAGTTCATTAATAAATGGAGGAGGAACTCCTCTGGGTTTAGATTTAGGCCTGTGGCATCCACCTGATAAACTGGATTTAAAATGATGGGCTGGTATGATGAAAAGCCACACATATGATCATATGTCTATAATATTTAGAAGTTAGGGTGTCCAGTCTAAGACTTAATCTATGCCCTCTGTTAGAGCTACAGGGCTAGGCACATTAAGCTGGGATTTATACCAACTGAACTTAGTGGGACATACCTTGGAACAAATCTAAACAGAATTTGGATTTATGAACTACAAGAACCACCTGAAAAAAAAAATGTTCATGCCTGGAGTTCAGCTTCAAGCCAACCAACTCTGCCTCTCCTACAATGTCCCATTCGCTTTCCCCCATCTGTCACTAATCAGAGGCCCTGTATGTTTCTTTTTCCTAACTATTGTCCATACTCTTGCAAATACTGAAGTCATTAATATTGTGGCTTTATATGTTTTCCCTTTGGTCAGAATATGTTGAAATGTTGAAAGCTTTTCTTTCAGGGCATTGGATGTTTATTAGTTTAACTCCCTTGTGGCCATCTTCTTTTTCTCAAGATGGAAGAAAAAGAAGACAGGCATCTTTTCTTTCCCAGAAATCCTTGGTAGTTAAGCTATGTTATAACATCTAATGCTATTTCACTGAGTCATCGTACGGCACTCTATGAGATATGATAATATCTTCAGGTTCTTTGTCTGCCATTCCCCCACCTCTTGCAGAAGTGGGGATTTGTCTATGTGTGTGTGTTTAAGGAAAGGAGAAGGAAATGGTAGAAACTGTTGCCTGTAATTGTGGTAATAGTTTTACAAGAGGCTAAACAGGTTCATGGACAATCAGGATACTAATATTGATGGATATTCACTACCTGTCAGGCCCAGCCTAAGAACAACAATGAAACAGTACAGTCCAGTCCAGTCCCTTTATTTGCTTACACCTACAGACAGAATCTCACCAAACTAAAGCTATACTACAGCAACTAGTGGATATCCCCTGTGAGATTCTAGGGGGTGGCTATCCTGACTCTCTTTATGTTCTCACGCTCCCCCTGTGGACTATGCTGCCTCTTGCCTCCTCCCCCCCTCCTGGAATGCCCATAATTCCTGATAGCCTTGATCTCCCACACTACCTCTTGAATTATGGGCAATGTGTGTTAAGTAATGATTGCTAGAAACAATAGTTGAAGGGCTTTCAGCTTCCAGACCAGGCTTGTGAGTTCTCAAATGCATTTAGCTGGTCACTGTATGACACAGACTGCTGCACTAGATAGGACTGTGTCCTGATCCATCAGGTCTCTTGTAATGTTTTATGTTATGTCGGCCAGTTCTGATGATAAACTCATAAAAAAGGACAGGATTTCAAACAACTCCCCAAGGTTACTACTATTGTCCCCTGCTTGGCAGAACACTAATCCTTTGAAAAGGTAGCATAGCAGAATATTTGTCCACAATATGATTTTCACCAGTTAGTTCACCTTTTAGCACTGAGTTTGAAAAAGAACATCTGTATAAGAGTATTTGTATATCTTTGCCCCCATTACTTACTGTCCTCACTTGAGTATCCGGTTATTGTGTTAGGTTCAGGGCCAGATCCATACTTATTCACTGCCTGGACTTTGATATCATAAGGTACAAAAGTAGGTGTGTTCTGCAATACTAGGAAATGTTTTTGCACTGTTTCTTCCTCCCATTCAGTAGTATCCTGCTGTTTCCAGTTCACTTTGTATTCCAGACCAGGTCCATTATGATCCATGGGCTTTAATGGCTACAAATGAAGTCAAAATGAATCAGATGTTGCAATCATCATCATCAACAACAACATCAATTTCAAGGGAAATGCTGAAAAAAAAAAGTACACTTCTTCAAGGAAGAAATCTTAGCCTATATCACAAAAATGAATGTAAGTTAGAATCTGCAGGGGACTTAATTGTGTCAAAATGGGTAGGTAGGAAGGTGAATGAAATCCCAACTTTTTAAATGTGTATTGCACTTATTGCACATATGCAAAAAGGACCAGGGTTTAAATCCCCTGGTTGTACCCAGCATTTTGATATTATTCAGACACCCATGGACACCCCTAAATCTAAGTCTTGAACAACTGATAAAGTTATTTTTTAAATCATTCATCTTTCTATATATCAAATAGTAAAATGTAATTAACTTACTCCCAACTTTCCTCCATTCTGCCAAAAGTGAGATTGGAAAAGGGATACTGTAACAGCACGAATGCCTGTTGTTCATTTAGCTAAATGGCAAAGTCCAATCATGATATTATTATTATTCAATATAGCCACCCACTCCAGTGGACTCTGGGTGGCTTATAAAATATTATACTAAATTAAAACACTTAAAAACATAAGCAAAACAAAATAAACAAGACATCCCAGACTAAAATAGCCATTAAAACAAAACACGCCAGCCAAATCCAGGACCAAATCCAGGTTTTAAGGGCTTTTTGGAACTTTGTATAAATAACCAGCGTCATTATTTCATTCAGGAAATTCAGGAAAACATGACAGCGCACTGAGAGAATAAATGCAAAATAGTTAACCTAGATTTACAAGTTATAGGCTAGAAGGTGTGTACATTGGTGGCCGGACATGTTAGTTCAGGAACCATAGTAATGATGCACACTAATATGTGTTATATGACTAAGGGCACAGCACAATATTATGAGTTTTCTTTCTAATTTTCATCCGGGAACTGTTGTATTTAATGAGGCATGCTCCTCTAAAATTATTATTGAAGGAAGAGAAAATCCAAAGCATCATACTTTCGATGGCTGATGTGGGTCTTCCAGGCTGTGTGGCCATGTTCTGGAAGTTTTGGTTCCTAACGTTTCACCAGCATCTGTGACCGGCATCTTCAGAGGACAGGAGCACAGGCAGGAGCAGTTCTCTCTGTGCCCAGGATGATGTGACCCTTGTGGGTATTTATAGAGATCAGCGAGGGTGCCTGTGGGGGGGGGAGGGGTTGTGGGTTAATGAGTGGCTGCTTGTTTTGGTGATTAGAGTATATGTATATCTTCCTGAGGGTTAGGCAGGAAATTCATAAACACCGGCACAGTTTCAATAAAAAAGAAGAAAGTCTAAAAATCAACAAAACCTGACTACCAATCCTGAAAAATACAGCCTGCAAAAGGTCAACAAACTCAGCTCAACCACCAGGACGCATGAACAATTCACACAATGAACATGCTAATCACCCTCAGCAGCCACTTGTTAACAACTCAACACAAAAAACCCTGCCTAACCGTCAGGAAGATACACACACACATTGATCACCAAAACAAGCAGCCACTCATTAACCCACAACCCCCCCCCTTGCAGGCACCCTCGCTGATCTCTATAAATACCCACAAAGGGTCACATCATCCTGAGCACAGAGAGAACTGCTCCTGTCTGTGCTCCTGTCCTCCGAAGATGCCAGTCACAGATGCTGGCAGAACGTTAGGAACCCAAACTTCCAGAACACAGCCACATAGCCCGGAAGACCCACATCAGCCATCATATTCCGGCTGTGAAAGCCTTCAACAATACACAGCATACTTTCCTTCAGACAAATATGAATTTTACTCCTTAGTGACCTCCAGTTAATTTCCAAGAGAAATTTAAAATTTAGAATTGTTGCCAAGAAAATAATAGGAAAAAAAAAAGCAAGGTAGAATTTTAGCATGAATTTTAAAAAGTGACAATTTCATCTTTTATGGTACCTACCATTGCTTTTTCAAAACATTTTCTTTAACCATAATTTGTATATTCAGTCAAGTGCTATGTATGTGTAACTAGGCTTATTCAAAAGTTGTGTGAGATATCATAATTGCATGCATAACCTTTTATATAAAGATGTTACCTCCCATGTCATGTTCATCTCATGTGGTTTGAAAGTTTCAATTCTGATGTTTTCTGGGTTCTTGTCTGGAGCTATATAAGAATAAAATGCAATGCAAGAATAATTCAATTTAGCAATCTTTATTCAATTTCCCCCATTAAAAATATATATTCAGGAGGAATATGCAAAATGAACATTAAAAAAAAATGAAAACAGACAAAAATCCTGCACAATGCCCAAATATATGTTCTTATTTTATTTATTGTGTTTATGTCCCATCACAATTGATTTGACAATTCCAACTAAAACTAATCTTGAAGATTTTCCTCCCTCCCCCAGTAAATATGTTTGTGGCAAGCAAACATAGCATGTTCAGAATTGGACAGGGTTAGGAAAAAAATAAATGTAATAACTATTGATTAAAAATAATTCCCTTTAAAATACAGATGAGAGAGAGAGAGAGAGATGGATGACAGATGATAGACAGACAGACAGACAGACAGATAGATTCATTCTTCAAGAAATCAGTTTGCAAATTGCAACTCCCAAGCCCTCAATATCAACATCTGTACTAATTTGTATTTTGAACTTTTTTTCTTAGAGTGTGTATTTCTACAAGTGATTTTTCCAACAACATGTTTGCTTGCTTACCTTCCCCTAATATACATTTTTGTACATCATTTATACTTGGAAATTATGTCACAAAATTCTGAAGAGTGCAGGGAAAAGGGAAAAAAACATGCAAAGGATATGGATTTAGTTATTTTTATTAAAATGATAGAATTAAAATGATAGTAATTTCACAAAGCAGCAGATGTTAACAGAATTATTCTAAAGAGATGTCCCAGTGGGACTGAGAAAACAGAAGGTATATCATTAATATAAGGCATGGAACTGGAAAGCTGGGAAAAATAAAAAACCAACATTAACAGTTGTCAGGGGAGTATAAATCGATAAGTCTTTCAAAACATCTGTCTTCAGCAACCAGATATTTCATGTTATACCAAGAAAAAATGGTTGTGAACAGAAATTTGTCCAAGAGTCATGATCTACTAAAACCTATTATTAATGTTCTTACAATTCATATTCAAAAATCATGCCTTATAAGTGAGACTGAATTAGAAATATATCACATTCTTGTAGGAAGTTTAATTTAATTGGGAATTCTATTCATAACACCCCAGGACCCCTTCAAAGCAAATCAGTTCATGGAAATGCATGTAGAACAGAAAGAAAAGAAGAGCAAATTCTTTTTCATTTCATTAGAACTCTTTGTTCTAATGTAGAAAACTACATTATCACGCTGAGATTAAAGTAAATTATGCCACAATCCTACTGGAAATGAGTTTCTGTATGGTTTGCTTCTTCAGATTCATAGCAGGATGAATGGTAGCAGCAATAAAGTCTACCTAGGATTTATCTTTTCCCAGAAAAGTCAAGTAGGAGACTCACTTACTTTCTAAATTGTATGTCTTTCTTTAACCTTTAAAAATTCTAACAAATTTACTGTGGAAGGATCTGTAACTTATAAAGTCTTTCCTACTGCTGGTATAGTCATGTGTTATATGAGATGTTCCTTATTACATGGATAATTCGGGAAGCACTGGTCTTCCATTGTACTTACTTGACTGCACCCTTTTCATACTCCTTTCCAACTCAATGATAACCTTTTCTGAGAGTGACAACCAGAACTGTAAAAAGTATTCAAACACACTCAAACCTACATTCGTAATTAACAGAACTCACAAGAGGGTAAAAAAGGCTAAAAAACAAACAAACAAATAAACAAACAAGCCAAAGAGGTTATAATCCTCTATCATGTGTATTTAGCTTACCCACCCATCCCCCCAAAAATCCAATTTTTAAATGCAAAGCAAACATACATTCTGATTATATATTAGCTGCATTGCATATCAGTACACCCTATTCCTTGTGTGCAACACCATTATGTACAAAAAGCAATTAACAATATATACCAGCTGGAGGTGTTTCATATCGTTCTGATGGTTCGCTGGGCTTACTTCTCCCAACTGCATTGACAGATATAACACGGAACTGGTAATTTACATAAGGGATCAGTGGTAAAACAACTGTAGTATCATTTCCTGGAAGCCTAATTAATTCCTGCCACTTTCTAGGCTCCCATCGGTTTTCTTCAAATTCCACAATAGATTCTAGAAAGGACAGGGAGAAAAGGCACAGTAAGCAAAGCATGTGAATTAAGGAAGCAAACACCCTTGGAACCAGGCTGATGGGAGCAGAAAAAGATGATTAACAACAAAGACCTTCAATAACAAATTAATTAAGCAGTGCTTTCAGTTAGGATATATGGTTTATTCAAGGCTAATCATTTACTGTCACTTTATAAAAGCTAGATGATGGCAGAAGAATCCTTCTTACCATTAATTGGGCTATTGTAAATACTTCCAGGATTCCAAGATAATCTAATATTTCTCGTCTGTTTTTCAGAGAGGAGGAGGTCTCCTGGTGGGTCAGGGACATCTAAAAAATGGGGAAGAAATGCAAGAAGAATGACTTTTAACTATGCAGTTTTGAGCTCGGCAAACCACAATAATATTTATCAACAAAATTCTGTGCAACTCAGAAGGTTGCATTAAAATGGAGAAACAATTCAAGGAATTAAAATCTGATGCAAACTGGAAGGAGTAAAGAAGTTAACTCCTGGTTTCACAGGCCCATAACTAGTTTATCCTTAAGAAATAGTATCCTCAGAGTTAGAGTTAGGGTATCTGCTGTTAGACTTGATAAAGACAGTGAAACAGAGGCTTCAAAGGTAGGAGGGATTATATTCACAAGGAAGAAATGAAAGTCAAGAGGTAAAAATCTAAAATACTTTTGTTGACTTATAATGGGGGATGAGTGGGGAGTGTTCCTGGAAGGAATGATCAAAGGATCCTGGGAGTATGCACCAAGATATATACTCCCAGCAGGGTCACCCAAGGTGTGAAGGTCATCCCAGTTGCCGAGATATAGCAACCTATATCAAGCAGCAGTGATACAGGAAGATGCTGGAAGCAGATGATCACTTTAGTGACAACAGCAAAGGCATCATTTCATATTGTGTGGGAGAAAGCAATGGTAAACCACACCTGTATTTTATTAAAAACAACATCACATGGATAAATGACTGATGATGTAGTGCTAGATGTTGGCTCCTCAGGTTGGATGACACTAAATATGCTTCTGAGGAAAAGCTGAGTAACTTTTGAAGTACTGTTGTTTTTTATGATGGCTTGATTAAAGCTTTTGAGATGTCTAGTTGCTGATGTTGACGTGTAAAAAAAGAAAATTCACAGTTACAAAGATAGAAGTTGTTAAGGATGAATATTAAAGGATATTGCCAAGACCAAGAAACAGAGAAAATCAAAGTGGATGTTGGAACAGATGGTGGAAATTGCCAAAAAAAGAAGAGAACCAAAACCAAGAAAGGAAGGAAAATAACAAAGTATTTTAAAGAGCTGTTAGAAAAGACAGAAGCAGTATTACAATACCTGTAAAGACATCAAAGGTGGAAACGAACATGGAAAAACAAGGAATATCTTACAAAAAATTCCAAACTCAGAAGTTTACAGCCTTGAATTGCTATGCTAAAGAACCCCAATCGACTGATAGTAATTGATTCAAAGAAGATCAAAGATGGAAGGAGTTTGATGGAATTCCATACAATAGAAATGTCAACATTCAAGATACCTTAAAAGATATTGCCCGCTTACAAGAACTCTAGTACAAGAAGATGAAGTTAGATGAGCACTCTTGTCATTATCAAATAGGAAGGCTACAGGAACTGGTGGAATATCTACCAAAATATGCCACACAACAGAAGAAGAATCTGTAAAAATTCTAACCAAAGCAAATCTGAAGGTGACACAGCGGCCATCAGATTGGAATAGGTCAATCTACATGCCAGTATCAAAGAAAGGAGATTTAACAGAGTATGAAAACTATTGCACTATATTCTAAATTTACATGCTAGTAAAATAATGTTTAAGATCATCCAATGCATATTCATTCATTCATTCATTCATTCATTCATTCATTCATTCATTCAGTTTATACAGCTGCCCATCTCAGACCAAATTACAGCCCTACATGTAAGAGGAAATGCCAGATATTCAAGCTGGTTTTAGAAAAGGCCAAGGAAGAAGAGTCTTTAATGCTGATGCACACTGGATAACTGAGAAAGCCAGAGAATACCAAAAAGAAGTCAGTATTGATTGATTGATTGATTGATTGATTATAGAATGTGCTTCATTGATTATAGAATGTGCTTTGATTCTGTTGACCACGTCAAGTTGTGGACTATCCAATCCCAGAACATCTCATTGTCCTCATGTGAAACCCACATGCAGAACAAGAAGCCACAGTCTGGACAGAACATGGCAAAACAGAATGATTCCACATTGGCAAAGGAGTAAAACAGGGCTGAATTATTTTCTCCTTATTTATTCAACCTATATGCAGAATATATATTCAGAGAAGCTGTATTGGAAGATGATGAGCATGGTTTTAAAACTGGAGGAAGAAAAAATCTTTTATTAGGATAATGACACTGGTAACTGCAAAGCAAATGATCTGCTACTTCTAGTAATGAAAGTCAAGAAGCATAGTGAAAAATTGGGACTCCCAACTAAACATATGGGAGATGAAACTAATGACAATAAACCTGACCAACCAGTCTTAGCATTGACAATGAAGACATTGAAGTGGTAGTTAGATTCTGATTTTTAAGATCAACAGTAAAGGAACCAGCAGTCAGGAAATATGCCAGGGACTAGCACTTGGTAGGGTAGCAATTAAGGCCCTGGAAAAGATAATTATACGCCATGACATGTCTACCCCTACAAAGATCAGAATTTGGATGCAAAGGTTTTGCTTCAGACACTCTACGAAAGTGAAAGTTGGACTTAAAAAGCAGGGCTGCCTAAAGACATAAGGGAATAAGAGACAAAGCTTGGTAACTTAAGACAACCACTACATCTCCCAGGTGTTGCCTTGCCAGGGGGGGCAGGGGTATTTGGGTTGTTTAAATATGTACTATATCTTTAAGATTGATCAGTCAGTCTGTTGTGCATGAGAGAGATGAACTGCTATCTCTCATTTAATGAAAGTCAACAAAGCTGATCTTGGTTGTTCATAACTAGAGGAGGGAAAATCACCCACTAGGTCCGTGTTTGCTGCTAGCTGAAGCCCTGGCACTAGGCTTGATTTAGAATAAACTCCAAGGGAGCTGAAGAAGTTCCTCTTAAGAATCTCAGAAGCTAGCTTCTCAAACCCAGAAAAACCTGTGGTTTAAAACAGTGGCTACATATCTTCTCAGAAGAAACCACACAAACCATCAGAATAAAAAGCACTAGACAGCCCATCTTCAATTTGGTATCCTTTAGTGGAAGAGCAACAAAAATCCCAGTGTTTGCAGGCAGCAGAACCACTGGTCAGACTGGCTGACTGTCTTCCTTCCTCTTTCAACAGTGGCCTGCATTTGTTTTTCAGAAGATAGTGCAACAGAAATCATGAAGCTGTTTCTGATATTATAGCCATGCCCACAGCTTTTTATGTTTCTAAAAGGGTAGAGAGAAGTAGGCTTACCCTCAGTGAGCAAGTCCTGAGATGTCTGCCTGAAGTTCTTTATCTTTACATCAAAGGAAATGTAATTGTATCTACCCTTGCAGTACTTTAAAGATTGACAGATATCGTAGAAACATGTGAATCTATCTGGAAAGCTGCAGATCTGAACCGTATAACAAAACAGCAACAAAAACAGTGCACAGTGGGAATCAGTTCTGAAAATTCAGCTCTGAGGATGTCAGACTATTTGGAGCACTGAGGAACCAAAGAATGAAATAATTTCAATAGACCTCCAGTGCTAAGGTGAGGGAACAACAGAGTTTCTGCTTTGATGCTGATTTCAGCCAAAATTAATTTCTATTCTAGTGGTAATTGGAATGTAATTCATTTTTTCTATGTATGACATATGATACTTCTTTCGGCTTCAATGGGGGGGGGGGGGAATCCCTGATACAATAGCTGGAAATGTTCCCCAACAAAGGTCAAATTTTATTCCTTGTCTCAACCACAGTGGGTTTCTTATTAAGCAACTGTCCTAGTAACTGGAAAGAAATGACGTAGAAATAGAGGGCAATTCTACATAAATACCTGATTATGATAGATAGTTAAAAATTGCCATGCAGGATCCTTTAAAAGACAGCAAGACATGGTTCTCTGCTAAGGGTAATACAGTTAGATATAGCATTTTCAGTCCTGTGATGAAATTGACAGCCAAATATGATTTTAATGCCATTGAAGAAAGGTCGGAGGAAAAGACTAACTTCACTGAGCTGCAAATGAATCAAAATTACATCATGCCCTTTCATCAATATGTCTAAAAATGTCTTCAAATTTAATAAAGAATGCTGCTTTAAAAGCTGGAAAAACCAGGATCTCCATTTCCAAGGTAAAATAATTTAAATATAGCAAGCTGATTAATAAAGCAAGCTGAGCCATTTTAATATTAAGTGCAGCTACTGCTAGAATGGAATTATAGCCAAGCAGCTTTGTTTAATATATTTAATTAAGCTATTATTTTTCTATCTTGCTTTCCCCTGGAGGTGACGTTTGAATTAGTGGCATACATTCCCTTTAACATAACCTATTTAATCAATTTATACACTGTTTATCTCCTGTCAAATATTTGCAAGGGGTGTTTGATTTGTTTCCACACTGCATTTGTAAATATTAATTATTATAATTATAATTCTTTGTAAAATCTTGATGCCTAATCACCTCCTTATAATCTCAATTCCATTACATCACACTTCTACTGTGAAGATAGAATTTGCTGAAGTTAAGCCAGTCTGGCTCTGGTGAATGCCTTGGACAGGACTGTATGTCCACGGCCTTGAATTACATGGCTAAAGAAATATAAGACATTTAGGAAGTGGTGAAAGAAAAGCAGTAATTCCAAAAATGAAAGTGTTCTGATATCTCTATTTATGTAATACATGTAACTATGATCCGGTTGACACCCTTATAACTTTTACATCCAATCAGAAAAGGAGGTTGGGAAAAATCTGAAGTTTAAGTGTGAATTTAGGGAATGTCACTATAATGAATCAAACTAATATTGTTTTTGGGCCTAGAATTGGGAATGAAATCCATTAGTTTGCAGAGCTGCACTAAGAATATGTTTTCCCAAAGGATTTAAACCAGCAATATTAATTAGTTTGTAAACACAAGAACAACATTCACTTACCCAAGACAATTATGCGGGAATCATCTATGGCACTATCAAGCAATGTAGTACCTTCACAAGTGTACACTCCCTCATCTTCTAAGCCCACATTTTGTATAACCAATGTATCCTTTTTAATCATTATTCTGTAAGGGAAAATACAAATTATACACCTAATGAAACAACTATATACCAGAACTACCTGTTTTGCTCTTTCTTGAAATATTCAGATATTCAAGTTTTTGCTTAAGCAGCAAGCTTTCAAGAATCAGTTCACCCAATCTGCAAGTTATATATACACCTGATGTACAAGCACGGGGGGCGGGGGGTTGGAAAGGAGGAGGAAAGATAAGGGAGATATTGCCATCGTTAATTAACAAGAGAATTTAAAAGCTCTCCAAACTGAAATCTGTCAACTAATAATAATATAGAGCTAATACTCCATTTATAGAAACTGAAAGTAATTAACATGGTTGTGAAAGGAGCCCACAGCCTGCTATACAACCAGATCCTTGATCCTGAAAGTAGCCCAGATCTTTTGGGGTCAGTTTAGCAGGTAGTTAACCCATTTTTCCAGGCCTCCCTTTATCTAGCATGGGGAAAAACTATCAAACTATTATAACTGTTTTTTCCCCCATCAAAGTCAGTCTAATGAAAGGAGAAATACATTTATTTGTACTGTGTTACTGTTATTAAATTGAAGAAAACTCTACATGCAGACAGGAATGCACTGGAACTCTTGTACTAGAAAAAAAAAAAAATGCAGACTGGATGTTTTACTCTCCATATAACTGTATTCAGTTTTCTGAATTATAATGTAAATGACTTCTGAATGTTGTAAATATCAACATCTTTAAAAATCAGCATGTTAGAAATACATGTCTATCCTGGAATGATCCTGTGGTGGCTTCACATATACAAGAAGTGTAAGCTCATACACAACTTGCACACAAATATATACATTTATTTATGGTGTACTATACGAAGCGATTATAAATTGGAGTAGAATCTGCTTTTTTAGCAGTTTTGATGGAGAACCTGCATAGATCTATTTTTATTTCAGGGAACATATCTGGCTGCCAATTGAGAATCTCTTCTTTAAAAACTTTAAATAATTTTATGTGTTTCAAACCTAATCTCTTTTTTTTTTTTTAATGGTGTGTCACACAATCTAATTAGCTAATCCAGACATGTAAACGTTCCAGTCACTCCCTATTTCCACGGTTATAAAGTGCAGCATTCCCCCACTAGAGGTCCTTCTAGGATCACAATGGAACTTCCTATTGTATGCCAGAACTTTAAGTTACTTTAATGTATTACCAAAAGGGAAGGCAATTTTACATAATTTAAAACCAACAAGATACACAGAGAGAAACTTAGCAATGTAGTACATTACTGGTATATTCCAGGCATTCCATTCTTATTGCTGTATCTAATCCTCATGCCAAAGAGAAAATACGTTATTTTTCTTAATAAAAACAATAGTGTTTCTCTATTTGTCCTTGAAATGTATGAAAACTCTTGTTGGTTTTAAAATATGTATTTTGTTTGTATAATGTTCTATAATATTTAAGGTATTATTTTATGTGTCTTTTATTAATTTTACACGAACAAAATATATCTATAAACTTCAGTATATATTTGATACATTCTAAAGAGACCAAGTGAATATCACCCTTCTGTTAGTGATATATCAGCAAATAACTCATAAACACTTCTGTTTTCAATTATTTATCTTTTTTAAAAAGGAAGGTGACTAGCTTTTGGGCACTGTCCAGAAGATACAATATTAATTAATTCAATAAAAAGGAATCATATTGCTTAGAATGTTTTATGCTTTATTTTACAAATTTGTTTTGATGCCTTAATTTTTCAACTTCTATTTTTCTTACTATTGGCCACCTGCAATCTGATCCCCTTAAAATGGATTTCATGACAACTCAGTCCAGAATGGAAATGATAATGCAGTTGCTTTGATCTGATTTCTGCTGGTCTGAAGATGAATGTGTTTATAACTGAAACGGGAGTTCTTCTTTTATATTTTCTCCTGCCAATTTGCCTGTAACCTATTAGGGGCTGAGATTGCACTGCTGGAACATTAAACTCAGTTGCCACTGTCTTCTTCTGGTGGACTTGACCACCTTTTATAGAAGAAGTATTTTAGCTTCTTTCCTGTGACCCACTTTGTGGTGTGTGAGGTGGTGTAGACTAGGAATGAGGCATTGCCTGGTAATAATGGCCATTGCCACATGTTGACGTGCAGAGTTTCTGGCCCTGTGGTCACTGTGTAATAGGAGTTTTTTCCTATTTCTGTTGTGCTCTACATTGTATTCCTTTGGGTAGGTTGGTCACAATTGGTCCTCATGCAGAAGCAACCCCAAAACTCAGCATGATAAAAGTCAGACTGTCATACAGAAAAAGACGTGGTTATTCCTGTGAAATGCAAATTGGTTACGCTAAAAGAAAAGAATAAAGACAAAGCTTTCTCTTGTTACCTCCCATCCTCAGTGTCATTCTTTTCCAGTTCCACTCCATCCTTTTTCCAAGAAATTTTAAACTGGTGCTTCAAATGTGAGTCACATTCAGAATGACATTTGAATAAAACTGAATGTGATTTCAAAATTTGTGGATTCTTGGGTATAATAGAAACTTTGGTAGCATCTAATAAATTGAGAAAAAAAATGCATGAAGAGTGTTGTCATTTGGTTGTAAAATAGCATTTCAATGGCAAAACGTGTTGCAGTTTTGTTTTTGTTTTGCTTTTTGCAAAATGAATTACAAGTTTTGTCTTATTTGTTCCTGTAAGAGTGGGGAAACTATTAATCCTATTCTTCATGTGAGAGAAATGTACATAACATTCTTAAAAATATCACTTGTGTTGTTGAATCTTCTTTGGCTTCTAATAGATATTTCACTCCAAAATGTATTTTGCTTTACCAAAATACAAATGGCGCAGGCAATAAAATGATAGAGCCATTTAACAAAATACTTTGAAATATTTATTGTTGAACTATATGTGGAGAACACTGTAAACATTCCAAAGTATTTTTGCCATACATTGACACTTCCAGATGATAAGGTATGCACAAAAGGGAACCATTATCATCATCACTGATGTGAGAAGAGCACAAATGATTTAAAAAATGGAAATTGGGGATAAGTATGTTATAAATAAATAAAAAGTTATCCCTCCATTCAACTTCAGCAAAACCATGTTCCCCTTCTACTTTTTACAATAGTAGCTAAGGGGCTTGTCAGAGTTATGGAATTCCTGGCCCTTTTAATCATTTGAGACTGTTGTGAAAAAGGCAGAAGCAATTCTTATTGCTCCCTTATGGTATAGCCAAGTAACTAATACATTTGCAAATAGTTTTTGCTGATTAGTTAAAAATGCTATTGGATACACAAAATAAGGCATAATTAAGGAAAATGCACAGCATTTTATTCTATTAGTATCAAGTCTGTCTTTTTGAATAGGAAATCCACATAATAATGCACACAGGTATGCACACTGAAATTGGAAATGATTTACAATTAGAGTCAGAGGTCCAATAAAGTATTGTCCTCTCTTACTAACAATATCATTTACTGAAAGGTAAAAGAAAGAACAATGGGATGTACCATCCTGGACCTGACAGTCAGTTCCGTGTAGTGGTTAAGGCACAAGATTAGAAACTGGAAGACCACGAGTTCCAGTCCTGTCTTATACATAAAGCCAGCTGGGTGACCTTGGGCCAGTCACTCTCTCTCAGCCCTAGGAAGAAGGGAATGGCAAACCATTTCGGAAATCTTGCCAAGAAAACTGCAGGGGCTTGTCCAGACAGTTGCCAGGAATCAACACTGACTCAAAGATTTAGATCAGACTTTGTTGATCAAAATTAAACATGAGCCAACAGTGTAATGCAGCTGCTAAAAAGGCAGATACTATCTTGGGAAACATGAATAGGAGCACAGAGTCCAGAGCACGTGACATAGTTGTTCACCCCATTTGTAATATTGAGTTCCATTCTGGACACCACAGATCAAAAAGGTCAATGACAAATTGAAAGGTGTTCAGAAGAGGGCTATCGAGATAAGGAAATCAAGCCCTATGTGGAAGAGTTAAAGCATTTAATATGTTTAGTCTACTGAAAAGACAACTGATACAATGTCAGTTTTCAACCAATATGAAATCTTGTTACATGGAAGGAGGAGACTTATTCTCTGTTGCCTCCGAGGGTAGGACCAAAGCAACTATGTTAAAATTATAAGGAAGGAGGTTCAGGCTAGAGTGCAGAAGAAACCTCCTGATTGTACAAGTGGTCAGCTGGTGGAACAGGCTGACACATGAAGTAGTGAGTTCTCCTTTGACAGACGTTTTCAAACAGAGGCTGGATGGGCATCTGCCAGAGATGCCCTAATGGATCCTGCACTGAGCTCTAAGGTACCTATGCAACTCTCTTTCTTTAAGTACATAACAGTGCTTTCTGATTTCGAATGAAGAATTATATGCAGCAATGGCATTAGTGAAGGAAACAGTCACATAGTTGTCTTTGTCCTCCAGGATACGATACCACTGTCTGAGCAGGTGAAAATATTCTTAAAATTAAACAGGATCTCTCTCTCCTAACACATTATGTGCAATAAAATTAACCAAATCTTTAACAATTATTCATGTTCATATTAGTATCACCTCTGATAGTGAGAGTAGCAGTGATTGCACGCTTCCCAGCAGAATTTTTCACCAAGCAAGTATAAAACCCAGCATCTTCCTTCCTTGTTTCTCTGATCTCCAGGGTCCCATTTTGATCCACCTCAAGAAGTTGCATGCTGTCATCTTTAGTCCTAGCAAGGAATTTGCAATCAGATGAATGCATTTATTATTTATTTATAAAGAGGACTTTTTTTCCCCCTTAACAGTAAGTCCTCTTAGAGGGGAAAATAACCTTGGAAACACAACCTATACAATGGTTGTGCCATGTTGGAAACACAACCTATACAAACAAGAAAAGTATTAAGAACTAATTTAACAGCACCAACCCAGAAGTAGAAAGACTGATTTCCAAGATCAAAAATGTTCTGTGGTATGTTTTTAAAATTGTTTTATGGAAAAGTTATTTTCAGACATGTTGTTAGTGGCTGGAGGGAAGTGATAACAAGCCAGTTTTAGGTTGACAGCTGAGAAAAAAAGCAAATCAAGGATATCACATAGAATTAAGAATACACCTCCCTTCCTTTAGAGACCTAAACTATGTGCAGTTCTAAATAAGGATGGAGGGAATGTGAACTCCAGGTAGAAGATATGAGGAATGGTTTTTCTTTACATGTCACATTGCTACCTCTCCATTGGTCTCAGCATGGAAGAAAATTAGTGATGCCTTTTCCATGCTTGGATAGAGAGAACAGGTGATCCAGACACCTCCCAGAAAATGAAGACTCTTTGAATCTGATAGATCCAAAGTAGATTCATCTCACCCCATTTTAAGGGGGTATCATCATGGTCAATGGGAATCCCAAAAGTCATGATCTGCACCACAGATCAGTCTATGCAGCAGATCTCCATCTCGGTGCCAGAGATAGCTCTGCTTTATCCTAATCTCCATTAAACCATTGCAGATATGGTCTGTTCTATTAGTCTTCTTCTTGGGCATTATAGAAAACAGTTTTCATTTATGACAAGCTGTACAATAATTCACAAAGGGAGAGTCAAGGACTGGAGACAAGAAATAGGTGCCTTGCAGAATGGAGGATCTCTACCTCCCTTCCTCCCCAAGTTTTTGTGGGACAGTGGGATGAGAAAAAGAAGGCAGGGAGGTGTTTGTTTGTTTTAAAGATTTGTGTAGCCACCCATCTTACATGGCATAACCCTGGATAGCTCACCCCAAACAGGAATAAAACAATAAAAACAGTAGAAACAAAAACAACAACAACAACAAAACATAAAAATCAGCAAACTCCCCCCACCCCAACCGCACTTTCCAGTGCCCCAAACACAACACATCCCCATATATCCAAACAAACTGTAGAACTTCCCTGGACTCCAGCCTCACACTACCCCAAAGCTTGTGGGAAAACCAGGTCTTTATAACTTTTTGGAAGGCTCAGAGGGTAGGGGCCTGTTGGATCTCAGAGAGAGGGTTTTCCAAAGGGCAGGACAGCTATGGAAAAGGCACACTGTCTAGGTCCCGACAGGTGGCAACATTTAAGGGAAGGGACCTGGAACTTGCCCACCCTGTCAGACCTAGTAGAGCAGGCAAATACTCTCAGGGAGAGGTAGTCCTGCCAATAACATGGCCCTGTGCTACTGAGGGCTTTCAAGGTGATAACCAGTACTTTGAATTGCACCTGGAAAGAAACTGGAAGCCAATGCAGCAGTGTAATATGGGCAAATTATGTGGTGCCCAAAATTGCACATGCTACTGCATTCTGGACCAGTTGTAATTGGCAGATAGTCTTCAAGGGCAGTCCCATGTAGAGTACATTGCAGTAATCCAACCAAGAGATGACCAAAGTGTGAGTGACCATGAGCAAGGCCTCATGGTACAAGAATGGGTACAACTGGTGCACAAGACAGATCTTTTTGAAGCCCCCTCCCCCTAAAACCATGGCTGCCAACTGCTGTTTTAGCAGGAGCCATGAGTTCAGGAGGACTCCCGAATTGTGGATTACTTCTGAATGGGGGAGTGCAACTCCAATAAGAGTTAAAGATGGTATCTCACCCAAACTAATGGGATCAAAACCCCAGAGCCACCATCTTGCTAGGGTTGAGTCAAAGCCAATTCCTCCCCATCCAAACCCTTACAGCCTCCAGGCCCTGGGACAGCACTGGGATAGCATCACTTGGTCAGCCAGGGATGGATATGTATAGCTAGGTATCACCAGTATACTGATGATACTGCATCCTGTGCCACCAGATGACCTCTCGCAGCAGTCACATGTACTGTAAATGTTAAAGAGGAAGAGCAAAAGGTTGACTTGTAAGCATCTGAATGCCTAGTAGCAACACTTACAGGAGTTATTTCAATAGAGATAACAGATATCTATGTTCAACCTGTATAGACTTGACATCTGTTTATTTATTTCCACATTAATGTGTACACATTTAAAAACTAAATACTGATTTTGGAACATATATTTTTTTAAAAATAAATATTTATAATTGCATTCTATCTAAATGTATACACTTGTATATTGATTGACATGTGCCATCAAGTCGGTGTCGACTCTTAGTGACTGCATAGATAGATTTTCTCTATGATGATCTGTCCCTAACCTTTCAGGTCTTCCACCCATCTCCACTGTGAATCTATCCACCTTGCTGCTGGTCATCCTCTTCTTCTCTTTCTTTCCACATTTCTCTCTCTCTCCTTCTAATGTTTTTATATTTTATACTATATATATAGATAGGATAGATATAGATATATTGTAAATATAGAGACAGAGATGGAGATATATTTTTCTTCTTTATAAAATATCTCTATCTCTATCTCTATCTCTATCTCTATCTCTATCTCTATCTCTATCTCTATCTCTATCTCTATCTCTATCTCTATCTCTATCTCTATCTCTATCTCTATCTCTATCTCTATCTCTATCCATCAAGTGGTACAGAACTTTCCAAAGCTACTAGAAACAATACTAGGGATAATTAGCATAGACAGTCCCAAAGAGATTGTCCTTTGATTATTACAACTTTAACCCTGTTATGTACATAACTGTAGCAGAATAGAGATGGAAAGTAGGAAACCAAGTGATTCCACTTTTATTTTGCACTATTAAAGAAACAGTTTGGTAGACAGGGATGTTAGATCCAACAAAATCAACAGGAACATTACTTTCTGATCTGTAATCCAGGAAGTATTGATCAAATCAATATCAACTGATAAATATTTAATTGCTTATGTAACTCTGCATTTCAGGATCTGTACTGAGGTGCTTGTGCATCAGTGTATGTGCATATGTGTAAGTGAAAAATAAAGAAAGGCCTTGGGGTTTATTAGAGGTTTGGTGACTGACAATAGTTTTCTCAGAGCTTCTGGAAAGCTCTCTCTCTCTCTCTCTAATCATCAGGTGGAAATGGTGCTAGTGTTACAAGGCAAAAAAAAAAAAAAAAGGATGTAGAATCAGACATGAGCTTTTAAAATTGTTTGATCACAGCAATGGATAAAGGACAGTGAGATATACAGGGGGCAGTCTAGTTTAAGTTCTGTCATACTGTCAAACAGATGAAGCTAAATTTGAGATAAGTTTCTTTGCCATCTGAGAAAACAGGAAACTTTGAGGAGGACTGGAGTACATTGGTATCTTTTCAAAATTATATTGGTTTTTCATTAATTCATCTAATTTCCTACTGAGGAAGGAAATCCTCTGAGCAAACTGAGGGCTTATCATTTCCATGATTAACAATGTACAGCTTCATTAAAACTATCATGTTAACACTTTAAACTATTTAAAATAAAGGTACCTTATGGGTATTCTATAATCAGCAATTGTCATTGTACACCTTTTTCTTTTTTAAAAAAGTGCATTTTTTGTGGTGCGATTGAATTCTGGCAATCAAATATAAATAGATTAAAAAATGTCAATAGCAATTTATGAAAAAAGAGCTTACTAAGGAACTGAAATAAAGCTTACCAAGAAATATCTGGTGTAGGTACAGCAAAAAACTGACAGTACAAGCGACTTGCATAACCCACTACTGCAACATATTCTTCGGCATCTGGAGTTAATATTTCTGGGGGAATATCTGAAAAAGCACATGTGGATTAGCAAAGAGAGAGTCAGGTCCAAGAGTCCAGTGGAGGGGGGGGGGAGGTTTTACAGAAATATCCTTTATCCTAGGGCAGAAAATATGCTGTGGCTTTGAGTTATATTTATTTCTTGGAAATTTCTTAATCTGCTTTTTCACTATTATAAACAATGCAAGTGCATTTTTAGAAGAAAAGCATTGGAGAAATTATGGACATTAGTAATCTTTCAGGGATTGGATATTTAAGTTATTTAAATATTTAAGTTATGGCTAAAGCCTTTCTGAGGATTTAATGCACTTTTTTGACTTTCCAAATTTCCATCTGTATTTAGTAATTTGTTAACAAATTTCAGAAATATGACCATGAGGGGAAGCTCTGAGAGCCACAAAACAGAAGTTTGGGAAGGCAACTGCACCTTGTAGAGTATTCAGCCCTGATGTATCCTATAGAGATTAGAACATCAACCAACCAACCATGGATTCCGAAATGGTTTTATAGTCCACCAAAATTACACTGTATTAATTGTAGCCTCTCCAGGGTGTGTTGGCAGTATTATAAGGAACTCTGCAAATATTTCACCTTGGGTGGCACTGCACTTTTTGGCTCAAAGTTTTTTTTTTTAGAAATTGGAAAAAATCACCAGTCTTTCTTACTGTTGGCATAGTTTCCATTTTTCCTAAAGCACAGAAAATGATATCATTCCTATTGTTAGCTGCCAGGTTTCTTATTGTAAAATGCTAGAAAATTAAATACATCTTTTAGTGGATCAATGGGATTTAAAAGTGTGGGAAGTTTCCTTGGCTGAAAAATTATTTCAGCAATAATTAATTTTTTAAAAACCTTTTACTGGAGGATATCACCCTTTATTGCTATTGGCCGTATGAACAGTCTTTTTCCTACTAGATTACCATTACTCTCACATCTGTGAGAGGCAGTAGCTCTCTTCAAACCAAAGTCCTTTCTGAACCTTGTACATGGCCGGTATGGGCTCTGACACAATCTGAACCTGCTATTCCCAGTAAGAGTAACTTACCAAGAACATCAATGTTTGCTGTGGCAAGGATGGCACCATGCTTGTTAGTAGCCTCACACTGGTACACTGCAGTGTCACTCAGCTCCAAGTCAGTGATGCTGATCTCCCTTGTTGAAAAAACAGCTCTGCTGGATTTTATTTTGTTATCTGCCAACAGGATAAGAAATTGCTGAAGTAAGAGACTTCCAATTCTTTGTTAGCACTAATTTTTCCTATGGCAGACACTAGTCTTACAGCAAAGGTGAGAATGTGCAGAGATCATTTGTTAATCCTTATTGTATATGCTGCATTGAAACAAATTTAATTGCACAACTAACAAGGAATGTTACAACATCATGACAAACAAGGCTTACTTTGTTTCAAGCTTAACATTTCCACATGCGACTACTCACAAATGATTTGTTTTAAACTTGTTTAGGAGGATGCTCCCTGGTTAGCTGTACCCACAAGTATCATGCTGGTTGCACATGGTTACCTTTAAAGTTTAAAACAAACTGCAGACAACTGTTTTCCTAGTAATACAGCATAATCACAAACTGTCCAAACTTACCTTTCGTTTTTTGTCCTTGAGGCAGGTTATTACATTAACCTTCAATTTTAGGGTCTAGTTATCTCAGCCTATCTGAACTTGGAAGCTAAATACAACCAGGCCTGGTTAATACTTGGATAGAAGACCACCAAGGAATAACAGGGATTATAAACTACACTGGAAAGTTAAAATATATATATATATATATCCCAGAAGAAAGCAAGAGCAGCCCATTTCTGTACCTTTGCCAAGAAAACTGCATCACTGAATTTCACTTTTCATCTTGGGCTAGTCAGACACCTTCCATAAGGCATGATTAATTCCGATGCTAAATACAATATGTTGCAGAATTTTCCTAACCAAGATTCTTAGAATTATACAACTAGAGAGCTGGAAGTTATCTTTGAGGTTATCTAGTCCATCCCTTGCTTATGGCAGGATCTGGTGGAGCATCTCTGACGAATGACCATTCAGTCTGATGGGAATGGACATTGGGACTGAATCTGATAGTGAACCTGAATATGTGGAAGTTGTACCTGCATATGAAGAGATAGGTGGGGGGCTGGCATATGAGAATGTGTGCATCTGTGATAGAAACTGTACTCAGTGTTCTTGTCAAGAGTGATATATTACTTCCCAATGACATTCTGGTCAAGAGTGATGTATCCCTTGCTTGTTTTTGTGCAAATGACATGTCTATGCAATTTTTAAAGATAGTTACGTGCTTTATGGCTTCCTTGTAACCCCTTGCTTGTTTTTGTAGTCTTTAAGCTTTAAACATAGCTATACTATTTTAATACTTTCATTGTATCCTTGAAGATAAGAATGGTTGTATGATTTGTGATTTCCTTGATCCTATAGCAAAGATGGGAGATACCAGCTGTGGTCAGTCTGATAAGGGGCCACGGCTGGGGCAACTGACAGGACATACAAGATCTATATGCCTGTAATGTTATTATCCTGATAGGGTAAGGGGAAGAGAGTTGGGGTTAAGATAAGTTTAAGATGGATAATGAGTAATAATTAATGTATAGCCGGAAGGATGTCCATCTTTGTTTGAAGTCACCGTGACCTGGTGAAACAGATGTTTGTAAGAAGTTAACCCGTTTCTTTGTTTAAGCTGTCACATGGGTCCTGTGAAGAAAAAGTATATAAGCTATGTAAAATCTGTAATCAGGACTCCCTCCATTAGCTGGGAGTCTCCAGTTTGTTTAGAGCTCTAAAATAAAGTGGATAGAAAAAGTCTGATTTTCATCTTGGTATTTTGTCCACCTCGCACCAAGTCCTAAACCTGGTAATTAGGGTTGATTGGCTGGACCCAAACAAGTCTCTGTTTGAAGACCTCTGGTGAAGAAGACTTCACCTGTTTATATGGCAGCCTTTTCTTAGTAATGTTTTCCTTGTATTACTGCTCTTTGCTTTGTTTATATGTGAGTACAAAGATATGAATTGGGGGTGGGGTGGGGTGGGCTTAGATTCCCAATCTTCTTGGTTAATTGACACATCTGATATTTTGAGATTATGCTGTGGGTACTCAAAGAAAATGGATACTACAGGACTGGTGGTGGTGAGATTGTTCCCTGCTATCCTTTCCAGCTCTCTAGGACATTTATTGTTACCTCTTGGCTTATTTTCTTTTTCTAGGGAGATATACATATTTACAAACAAATATTTGTAAATGGTTGTGCATGCTATTTTTTGAATGGACATCTTGGTGGCTATTATGCAAGAGCATCCATCTAAATATGCCCTCCATGCCAAAAATGTTGGGGATCCCAAGCTACAGCCAATGGTTGGATGAGATTAGTCAAATATAGCTACTAAACTGCAGGCCTGATATGAGCATTATGACTGGAATTCCATAACTTATTATCTCTGAGAACAAAAAGAATTCAGACAACTTTATCAAATGGTCAATCAATCAGTCACAGTATCTCTATTATTAGGAAGCCAGCCCAATGAAGCAGATTAAATTTATGTGTTCTCAGTGTGTTTCTTTCATACTAGCATTCCCTAAATTGGTGGTGTTGGATTTTAAGAAACAGACCCAGTCAGGATGACCAATGGCTAGGGATAATGGAAGCTGAAATCTTATGCCTCTGGAAGCATCATATTGGAAAAGGCCAGTTTATGTAGCTGTTCGCTACTATTGAACTGTAGGTTTGCATCCTATGCTTACCTTCAAGAGGAATTCCATTCTTTTTCCATTTTATAGTTGGCTCGGGAAAGCCAATAGCTTCACAAAACAGGACAAAACTTCCACCGATACTGTAAACTCCACTTTTTGGTTTGCTTACCCAGGTGGGTGGTTCTGTTGAAAAAGTAATTACCAATTTAGTCACTATTGGGACTACTACCATAAACACACACACACACACAACCTGACGCAACAATGTTTATCTGGTGTGCTAACTGCACCCATAGTTGAAGAAGGATAATCTGGTCATAAGAATCATATTCTATAAATAAGACTATTTGAAACTAAAAATAATGCAAAATGCAGTGGCTAGACTTTTGTACAACTGTACTTTGTAGATTATGTTACAGGGTTTGTTTGTTTTCCTACAGTTCAAAATGTTTGTTCTGAACTATGAAGCTCTAGATAATTTGGAACCAGATTATTTGTTCCTGTACTTGATAGCAACATTCAAATTGAAGAACTCTAAAGGGAAATAAACTGGCTTCTTTCTTTTTACTTTAGGCAAGTAGTAAAGAGTCTTTTATACCGTCAGGGTTTAATTGCTATAGAAAGTTGTATCACTTACTTTTTCATTTTAATTTTAAAAAATCTCTCACACATTGTATCGTGTGACACGCTGTTTACTTTTATGTGACCAGTTTTGCGGTATTTTTAAAATTCTCTCTAGACGTGTATTGGGTATAATGATCAATGTTACGTTTAGTAAATAGATTAAACAAATAAAATATAATGTGGAAAAGACTTTTAAAGAATTTTTTTGAAAAAAAAATCAGAAACTGAGCTCTGGGCATATCTAAAGCTGGAGCAAATGAAAATGATGTGAAAGACACTAGAAACCTTGTTAGAAAATTAGGCTGAGAAAACTGAGCTGAGAACAAACTAAAGCAAGAAGATGAAGAATCTTAAAATAAAGCATGGCAGGCCATAGACAATAATAGAGCTGTTCTGTCCTGTCCCGTCCCGTTCCGTCCCGTCCCGTCCCGTCCCGTCCCGTCCCGTCCCGTCCCGTCCTGTCCTATCCTATCCTATTCAAGCATGGGCAATATTGTACCAAAAACTGCTCTGTTTTTCTGACAACTTTCTTCCCCCATGAAAGAGGTATTATATCGCCCACTTCCCCCGACTCCATTCTCACTTTGCAACCTGTCTGGCCTGGCTTTCCATGATGTCTGATCAGAAAAAGTTTCATGGGAGGTGTCCATCATTATGAGAATTTTAGTTTTAGGGAAAAAGTTAAAAAAAAAATCCATTATCAAAATGAATGAGAATGTTTCAAAAGCCGCAGAAGAAATGTTCAGCATAATTTGTCACAGGACAAGAGAAGCAGGGAAAAACAAAAGCAGCATTCAATTAACCAGCAGATGGCACTCAGGAACAAGAGCTGCTGAAGGAAGCAGGTTGGAAAAACCACCAAATATTATTCCTCCCTTTTCATCTCTTGTTTAACCAGGCTGTTTCCACCCAGCCCCTGCCCACAAAACAAAAACAAAAACAAAAACTGTTCAGATCTTCAGTGATTACAACATGACTACAATTTATTTCTGAACTTTGCAAGATTTCTAATTGTGATTGGCTCTCCAAACTCAAGCTCATCAGAGGTTAAAATATGGAGAAATGCATAAATTGTATATATATATATAGTGGATAACTCATATTCGTCACAGAACTTGCATTTGCTATCAAGCTGTCCTCCTTATACAAGAAAGTTGCTATCCTAGAAAGTTGCAATCCAAACTTCAAATCATGATTTTCAGGTAATCCTTACACCTACTTTATCCCCGCCCTTGCACAATGGCCTTAAGAATCATATCAGGACAACTGATATCAGGGATTTGCCCTAAATCTGACTATAAAATTAATTTATTTGATGGCTGTGAAGGTAGGAGAGGAGCAGGAAAGAGGAAGTCAGCCTCCAAAAGTCTTTTGGGAAGATTACAAGTGCAGAGTCAAGATAAGGAGTGAGAAAGAAGTGGGAGAGGACCTTCCCTTTCCAGTCTCTCAACTATTGTAATTGTTACTATCTCCATTTTTCTGGTAAGAAAACGAAAAATGGAAAACGGAAAACGGAAACAAAAAACAGAAAACAAAAACAAAAACAGAACAACAGCAGAGCTTGACTACCATCCTGGTCAAATACCTGGAGGAACAGCCAGGTCTTTAATGCCTTACAAAAGGCTGATAGAGTCGGGGCCATCCAGATCTCTGAGAGGATGCTGTTCCATACGGTAGGTGCTGCCACAGAGAAGGCATGACTCCGGAGTCCAACAAAATGTCATTGTTTAACGGAAGGGACCTGGAGCATGTCCTCCCTGCTAGAATTGGTAGGGTGAGCAGAGATGATGGGGGACAGGTGATCCTGCAAATAGCCTGGCCCTATGCCATGTAGGGCTTTATAGATGACAACCAGCACTTTGAATCACACCTGAGAGCCCATTGGGAGCTCCCCTGTCATCAAGTCCTGATACACTAAAACTTTTTTCTTCCGCCTCAATAGAATATGAACCCAAATTACAAGCCTTACAAGAGTAATGGCACAATTGTGTGGAAGCCCAGTTAGCCAAATAAGGCAGAACTGCAAGACAGTAAGACCAACAGCCTGGAGAATGATGAGGGCCAGATGTGAGTTAATCTTGCATTGGCATAGCTTGATTGGGGTTTTGCCATCCAGAGTGAAAATAGAGTGACAGTTTGGCAAATTGTTGAATATGATGGCAACATTGTCCCTTGTTGCTCCATGAAGAGGAATTGCGACCTGTTTGCAGCCTAACCTTTTTGATTCCTGACTAACTCCTGACTATACTTCTAGTTTGACTCCCTCTGTACTGCTGGCTCCAACAGTTGGACTAGATTTGGATTAGTCTTCTGATTAGTCCCTTGTGGTGACCTGATTACTATATGGTTTGCCAGGGGCTGATACTCATTTTCAGTATCCCCAAAGTAGAAGAGAACAGAGACTTTTGGATTAACATTCCAGTAAATTTTGCCCCCCTCTGCCACTCCAATTCCCATGGGTCCTCATGGTGCCATAAGAATTTCTGCAGCACAGAGCAAAATTACTGCTTCCTTTTTATCAAATCTAGCAAAGGCTGATTAAAGAACAGTCTAACATAATGTTCTCATGTTGTTGTAGTACAAGGCAGGATACACGCAGCCCCCGAGTCTGTTTTTGTGGCCCCAGAGCATCTTTGGACAAAATTGCCGAATTCCAGTGGCTTAACAGTTCCTCATTCCCCTTTTACCTTCCCTCTATTATATATATTATATATGTATGTAGCCTCCAGAGGAATTAAGTATGCAAGAGAATTCATGTACCCTCAGATAAAAAGTCCACAATTATTACCAAAGACTACAGGTGAGTATATCAATGGCCAAAGCTGTGGGGAAACTGAGGGTGGTAGAAAATAAAAGTCCCTGTCATCAATCCTTATCTGAAAACACAGTCAAGCATTTGCTATCTTCCAATTATTCTCTAATCTTCCTGCACAACAGAAAGCAAATCTCAAGGAAGGACATTATCGGTCAAATTTCAAGCTTATTTTCATTTTTTCTCCCTTGAGTGTATGTTTATTTATTCCATGTTGTTCCTAATACATCTATATCTATCTATTTGTACTGCAAAAACTAGGAAAGTGTTGAAGGAATTGCTTTCTATTTCCAGTATATATATAAAAATTCATGAATTAGATACATTTCAGTTAAAATTTTCTGTTTATGTTCCTACAAATTCCCAGTTTACTAGTCCCAGTTTATTTGCCTTCCTATTATCAAAAGAAAGCAAGACAGAGTAAAAAGAACAGTGAACATATATACAGCTAGTTACTTCTGGACTGACTTATATTTTACCCACAGTCATGTTTTTAGAGGAGACTTGGCTATAACTTGACTGAGGTCCAGTGGAGTCAATTATAGCCTATAAAGTCAACAAGTGAAATATTTCCACCAAATGAGCACTAGCTCTTTGGCTATGATGGAACAGGATGGAGATGTCACTTCTGATTAATGGTGCTGACATTTTACAGTTCACAAACGCAAGAGATGGAAAGGAGTCAGACATTGGGGGGTTGGAAGAAAGGAGGTTGCTCTGCCCTGCAAAACATAGAAAACTTCTGAGAATAAGTAGAAATCGTGTCAATGCCATCGAGCTGGTTTAGCAGATTTTATTGCTCATAACATTGCCCTACATTGGCATTAATGAAATGCAGATGTACATACATCTGTTGTATCCTATTTAATAGAGCAATGTTTTTTGTCTGAATTTGGAACCATAATTCTATGCAGCTTAATTACTCTGACTCCCTTAGCCATTTGGTAAATTTTGCAGCTTTTGCAGTTACTTTGAAGGCTTTACTTTTTCAGGCAACATTCTTGCTCCAGATTGTTAAAATAGTCAACTATTGTAGAGATATTTTAAGCCATCTGGAATTTATATCTAGTAGTCAGCAATCTGCATTATGGACTCATTTTCATACCCTATGCAACATCTTTCATTTTGTTGGTCGCACACATGCCTGCACACACACAAATACACACACATACCCTTCAGGATGAGCATCTATCAAGTCCAATGGATAAGCATAAATAATTTTAATGCATGTGTGCTTAAAAAGTGGCTTTTTAAAGTAAGAACAAAATGAAGCACAATTACTTGAAATGCTTTTTTTGAGGGAGGGGGTCTCTGAATTCCCTCTAGTACTGGGAGGATAAAAGAAGGATATACATCACAACCAAGCAAGAAACATACGTGTGCATTTTTCATGTTTTCCTGTACTCATTTTTCTTACGTCAAACAGTTGATTATTTTGAGAAAAACTCAGATGTATCTCTAATTATTATGGCAAATTCACACAAAGTGTCAGCTGCATAATGGCTGCAAATGTGTGTAAAAAATCCTCAGTGGCCAGCCATAAACTTCAAAAGCTGGAGGAAAGTAATGACAAAGTGCATCCACTTAACCATTTTTATGCCTGCCACCTTATCTCTCCCTACTCCCCATCTCCAATAGCTGTATTTTTTAGCATGCTGACTCTAACTAGGTTCACACACTGCAGTGAACCATAAGCTTTTGTTTGTTTGTTTGTACATATTGTGCTAATCTAGCCAAAGTGGCTTAGCATGATATACCTACCCTGGCAATTATTCAGTGCTATACAGTAATATTTCAATTTAATGAACCTTGTTTAATATATTTTGAATGCAGCAGACATCTTGCTGTACACTGTATACTTCCCTAGAGGCGTAAAATCCAGTTTATCATTTTATACATGTGAAAATATGAATCATGTAAAATATGCATGCATAAAGTCCCATTCATATTTAACAGATGCCCAGCTTTATCTGTCACTTATTCTCCCCATTGGTCCATTACGTTGATTGTAACACTGAAGGAAGCCAAGGCTTTCTAGACCAGTGTGTGTGAACAGTGTTGGTCACTGGAGAAAGCAAGAATTAGAATCAGAAAATTCTACAATATGCATGCAAGATAATACTTCTATATTATTTTCTTTGTACTATTTGAAAGAAATGGTTGAATCTAGGCCATTTTCTAAAGAACTGACTTTATAAGAAAAGAATAACCAAGAAGAAACTAAAGTACAAAGATGAAGAATCTTAAAATAAAACATGACAGGTCACAGACCATAATAAATTATTCTATTCAATAAAGTTGGGCAATATTGTTCCAAAATCTACCCTGCTTTCCTGACAGCTTTCCTCTCGCATGAAAGAGGAGTTATATCTCCTAATTCCCCCAACTTCATTCTCAGTTTGCAACCTGTCCAGCCTGGCTTTCCATGATGTCTGATCAGAATATGAATATATTCCATACAAATCTCTGGTGAAATGAATGTACTACAAAACACAAGAAATTGTTAAATGTCTTCAACTACAACACAAGTCAAACAAATGGAAGAATCCTGGACATCATCATGAGAATGTTTTTCTTTTGGGGGGAAGGAAAAACAAACAAACAAACAAACATTTATTTTCTATCAAACTGAATGAGAATGGTTAAAAAGCTGCAGAAGAAAATTTCAGCTCAGCATAATTTGTCACAGGAAAAGAGAAGCAGAGAAAAACAAAGGATGTTATACACTTGCGAGGCTTTTATGCATTGGTAATAAAATTGTAATGATTTTAGCATAAGAGCTCTTCATTAGAATTATTTATTTCAATTTGACTATACTAACAATGCAAATCTATACATATTCATTCAGAAGTCACTGTAGTGACTTTAGTGGAATTCTCTAGTAATGTTGTTGCATTCTAAGGTTAGATATCCACAACAGATTTAAACTAGTTTTATAACTGTTCCTTCTTCCGATTGATGCTTGGAATTGGGGAGGCCAACAGACATTTAATAAAGATTTTGCAGCATCCGCACAAAATTCCCATGATCCTTTAAAATGAGCCATGTGTTAATAGACACAATAATTGATTTCACATATCAGAACATATGGAGAGAGCACATATTTTTCCACCCAGACAAATATTTGTGTGCAAAACATCTGATGTGAGGAGAAAACTTTTATAGCCAACATGATGATTTGTTTCAGTTGAGACAGCAGTAATTTAACATATAAGATGTGCATGATTTGTTCCATAGAAATGATATATGTGTGAAAACATATGATTGATTTTAGCTGAGAATTAATTATATTGTACTAATCAATGCAGGGAACCGTTTCAGAAAATTTTGTCATCTTTCACAACAGTTTCTGCAAAAGCATCTTAAACATTAGATAAACTGGAATGAACATGTATATTGTTTGCCCTATATTGAATTGTATTTTTATTAGAAATTGTGTAAGGAGTAAAAAAATAGTAGGTTTTGTTCATGTAAAGGTAGAAATTGATAATTTGGTTCTTTTCTAACATTTAATTCTCTTATATATGTTCTACTCAAAACAGTCTTAAAAGCTTAAAATAATTTCAGGTTAGGCCATCAGACTTCCTAATAAATATTTTCTACTTGATTTTTGAAAAGAAGGAATATCAGTCATTAGGTTAGTGTATGGGATCATTGAACGTACCTTCAACACCAACTTTGAACTCATGCTTTGTTTCTCCTAAATCATTGGTGGCTAAACATTCATAGGTTCCTTCATCATCTCTAATGACTTGTTCTATCTTCAAAACTTTTCCAAAATTCTCAGTGACTCCTCTGAAAATGCTGCCTCTGTCAATCCTTCTCCATGTTAAATGGGGTGTTGGACTAGGATGAATTAAAAAAAAAAAAACAGAAACAAAATATTTATGTTAAAAAGTCACATGGGTTTTTACTCCTCATTCCACAGCTCTATCTTATTTTGATTCCAACCAATGTCTATATAGACTAATGATGTTCAATATATCACAGTAAGCTGTGGTTTCTTTTAAACAGTTTGTTTAAACAGTTTGCTTCCCCATACATATCTCTTTTTCCACATTTGCCATCTGTAAGTCAACAACAAACTATTATTTCAAAATGTGCATTGCAGAGTATCTCCTTTCTGAAGATGTTGTGTAAAAAATATTGAACTTACATATGAGGCTTGGATTTTAAAAAGAATGTTTCCTCAATCTGACTCTGGAAAAGGATAATCAAAGGGGGAAAAGGTAACGCTGAGTATTAGGAGTCAAGAAATATGTTTCGTGAAAAGAGTGTGATCTGTGAGAAAGTTGGTATTTACTGAAAGTTGAATCTACCCATTTATACGGAGTAATGTTCCTTCCAATATGCTAAGTTCCTTTTTGTTGATTAGAAGCTAATCATGATAAACACAGTCAGTTCACCTCTTGGGTCATGAAGGCATGTGATGGCAGAAATGAAAGTGAATACATGTGCAGCAACAAAGGCACGCTAAACATTTGGGTTCTGCTAGTTTGTTAAAAGAAGAAAATGGGAGCACTACTGCACAGTCAAACCACGGAGGGTCAGCACAGGGCCAGCTGCTGCATTCTTGAGCAGAGAACAACACCGTCTTTGGTGTTAGCTGCGTAGTAACTGCATTTTCTTTAAAGTATGCTCTGAGGCTAGAATTGAAGCTTTCTGGAAATGCAGAAGATCAGTGGTGATGCTTTCAACAAAGATTTCCACTGTACTTAAGGGAGAGTGGCTGCCGCAAAGAAGAGGAGAACAAAGAATAACACCAAAAGGTGAAACCTCTGTATATATATTTTTCCCCTAGTGAAGTAAGATAAAACTGAGAGGAATGTTCTCTTGAGAACAGTACAAAGGCAGGTTCTACAGTACCAATTATGTTCCAGTCAAAGAAGAGATGATTCAAGAGCTGTGCAATCGTGGGCTGGTTCTGTTTTAATCCAGACCACCTCCACAGCCAGTTATTCTCTAACTCTGTCCAACAGGATATTAGAAAAGGTCATCTTTTGGCAGCTTTATTTTATCTGTATGGAAAATTTATTTCTCCAAGCTTCTTCACATTTTTACTCCAATCCCTTTGAAGTAAGAGTGTGTGTTTCCCTCTTCCCCCCTTTTTTTCTACCCTATTTTTTTTTCTTTTTTCTTTTTCTTTGCAACCACTGCTTAAGAACAGGAATCAAGCTCCACAGATTATCTGAGAGGCCATTCTTTCCAACATGCCTTTTAGCAATCTTTTCGTTGCTATATACTCATTTTCAAATCTTCTCTCATCCCCCTTCCCATTTAGCTAAAGCAGGACCTCCAGCAAAATGTGGTTCCTATTTTTAATGGTCTCAGGAACAGCAATTTTATCAGAAGCCTGAGATAACAAATATGCACAGCTACAGTTGACTGGGGGCTTCATTTAATTTATATTACACTCTTTATTTTGTATTTTGAATAGAATTACTAATTTTGCCCAGCTAAATAATTAGAATCTGCTCTCTTTGCTCTTCTCTGAAGGAATAGCTGAAACACTGTGTGGTTTATGTATATTAAGAAAAAAAATGGAAGAAGCTGATGTATATGTGGTAACTGGGTTCAGTTCAACAAAATGTACTTTTGGTCATTGTTTAAAGATCCCTTCATGAATATGTATTAAGAGCTGATTTCAATTTTGAATCATGCTGTGGAACATAACTGGTAACATGTTTGCTGTTCTAAGCAAACTGACCCAGTTTGGCTATCACACTAAGCAAATCACCATCCATATAATCACGTGTCTATTTTCTTACTAAAACCAAAGATAAGAGATTTGCATTGCCTGGAAGTTATATTTTTTATTCTCCAAAGGAAGTACAAATATGCAAAATACTATCTGTTGGCTACTATAGATGAAAAGATAGGTTGGAATGCCACTGAGAAGTTGAGAAGTTTATTTCCTCCAGTCCACAATGGCTTTATAATCATAAATGGGGTTAAAGATTTTGCTGCAAGGACAATAATCAATGCTTTGCCCTCCTAGCCAGCACAAATTCTCTAAACAAGTGAATATAAAAGGGACTTTGTGTTTTGCGGAATTAATGTGAATTCTCATAACAAGAAAGAGAGAAGTTCAGACCAGGCTGCTAACTTAACATTTCCAGCTGGCTTTCTTGTTGCCAGCGCTGTGCACAGCATAAACAGGGCAGAATCATGTCTGCTTGTTCTTGTGTCCATCTGTTGGGATGGCAACATGCCAAGGGCCAGGTTAATCTCAGTTCCAGGTTCCTAAAAAATAATAGGGTTTACAAAGCCCATGTATTTACAGTAACTTTTTGTAACTTTAGGTATCTTTTTTTTTTATTGCAATTACTTTTACTTCTTTTGTAATTATTCTGCTTTTTTCTTTTCTGTTGTTTTTCAAGTCAGTTCTAAAATAAGGATACTCACAGTCCTTCAGCAATGCATTCCAGAAAAAGATCCATTCCTTTCATGACTGTCACTTCTGAACTGGGGCCTGAAGATTCAGGGATAAGTAACTTGGGTTTTCTTTCTTTGATTAAATTTGCTAAAAGGGAGAAAAGTAATTTCAGAATTCTTGAAATAAGATGAATTCAATTCTTCCTAATTCTATCAGTCATGATCAATAAAAAAAATCAGTGCTAATTCATTTATATATATTTTACATATTGGAATCAGAATGATAATACTGCTTCTTCTTTCCTGCTAGGCCATTCCCCCCCCCCCAGCTGCTTTAGAACATACTTCTGAAGTTTGCAAACAAAACACTACACAATAGAATGTGGTATGTAAGTTATAAATTGTGGATAAATTTTATGAATGCAGTATATTCCTGACATGTAAAACAAAAATTCATTGTAGTATTTGTGGGTCCCAAAGCTAATTGGTATTAGCTTTGAAAATGGGAGAAAATGGCAGCATTTTTCTACTTACACTCCTATGTGTGTGTCTGTGTGTATACATACACACAGGCAAGGAAGGAGCTAAAACCAGACAAACAAATGTATCATAACTTTGGAGCCAGGGAGGAAACAGGGGAAAGCTGTGTCCATCATTTTATAGTATTTTCTATTTGCAGACTAGTTTTTGGTTTGGGGTATTCAACTGCATAGCTAAATTTGGAGATTACCAATCATGGCTTGTTTTTGAAAAGGGTGGCAATGTTTCAGGGAGGAGAGATGACTTTTTATTTTTAAAGAAAGCTGTAAACACCACTCTTAAATATATAGAGATTTCATGAAATATATCTCTATATATTTAAGAGTGGTACTTACAGCTTAGAAGTAGCTTTCAATTTAGCACTAGATAATGGATGAGGAGTTGACCATTTGCACAGCATCACATTGGGGATACTCCCATTCAAATTCCCCTTGCTACTAACTAATTGGGGAAATGGAGAATATAACTTTTCCTAAAGGCTCTATCTTAATCTCTGGGAGGCCAGATGAGCCTCAGGAAGCCCTTCTCTTCCCCAGAATCTGTGGTCCCTGCAATTATCCAGCATTCCTTCCTCCTCTGGTAGGGAAGCTGAGAATTATGGTTCCTCACAGCACTCCCAAACAGAGATTACATTGTTTTCTCTCCTCATCTGTTGATTGGAGGTAAGGAACATAGATTTTATCAGTAGGAGGAGGCTGGGGCAACTCAACTGCATCTTTTGGGTTGAGCTCCTTATTGGAGATTATGGAGAAAATCTATCTGTGTGGTTGCTAGGCATGGGAAGCAACTTGATGGTACGTAATCAATCAATAATCAATCTCATTAGAGAAGGAAGGGGTGAATGGGGAAGCTTGGCAGTTTGGATTAGATCCAAAGTTTAGAGTTCTCTATTCCTGTTTTATTGGGTAATCACAGGCAAATCACTATGCTTTCACTTAGTCAGACTTCTTTTGGTGGAAAACTGATATACAAATGCAATTAAAAATGGAGGATGCAGTGTCATTTTTTATGTAGCGATGCATATTATCTGAAGAATACCAAAGCATATCCTGTCATTTGCATGTTTCTGTGCAAAATGTAATATATTTTAAGTAGGATAGTTTATTCAGTTTAAACTGAATTGAGGAGTGAAATGTTAAACAGTAACAACTTACCCTTAGCCGCATTAGATGAACTGGAATCATTAGTATATTTTACTGCAACAGACAGAAATGGAGACCAAATGGAAATATGAATGGTGATGAAATTTATCAAAGAAATGATGGATATAATAAGACTGAGTAAAGAATTCAGATTATGCTGATGTAGACCCATTTGCAAGGCAGACAATCACTTCATTTGTTCTATCCATGTTGCATGAAACTGAAATTGTTAAAAGTATCCTCATCTGAAATAGGATGGGGAGGAATGCTATTTGCATAAAACTAGATTATTCTGCCTACCTCCTGGGCTGAGATTATATTATTCCCACTTAAAACAAATTCCATAATTACTGAAGATGCAATGCAAGCATGCATAATGATAATGAACAGATGTACACATGATGTAAATACCAAAAAGATGTCATACCTAGATAATATTTTTTAAAAATTAGGACTACTTCATGCAGGGCTCTTCCTCATGGTTCATTTAAAGTCCTTTCCACCAATCCTTCATCTGGCAGAAGATGTCTGTTTGTTTGTTTGTTTGATGATACTTATAACCTATTTATTTATAACCTGCCCAGAGGAATCTGGGCAGTATATAATAACTAATACCAACAAAAACAAAAAGAACCGAAATCACGGTAAAAGCATCATCGCCAAAAGAAAACGAAATTCAATGTAAGCACCTCACAACCAGTTAACTGGGGCTTAAATTTTGCTGCCCCATTACTGATTCCTATCTTGTCATAGGCATAATGCTGCCAAATGACTGTGTCTTTATTTACTGAGTGCAAGGCATGTTGCAGTAAGAAATTGGTGGATTCCCCTGGCTTTGTCTCCTTCCCTCCCATCAAACAACACTAGTCACTGGAGAAACATCTACCACTTTGTCTCCTTAAAATGGATTGAAACTGCAGAGGTGAGTTGTGATGGATGGCTAGACTGAAGGATTTAGCTGTCTGTCAAAATTAATCCCAGGCTTTGCAGAACTGTTTTTCACAGGTGGGCCAAAGGAACCGAACTAATAAATGAGGTGCCATGGAGAGGCCATGCAGTGAAGCAGAAGGGAACTCTCAAATATCTCCACCCATGAATGTTCCTACCAACACAGGTTTAACACTCTTTCAGAAGAATTGGACTCTTCCAGTGCTCAATCCAGAATGGTCCTGGAAGACAGTGCTCAAGGACCAGAGATGAAGGGGCTAGAGT